>NW_024470784.1:300000-467117 GCF_017639515.1 Carcharodon carcharias | reverse complement strand
ATTCCTATCACTTCACACATAGTTATCATTCTTCTGACAATCAATCCCTCAATTTCAATATTTTTCCGCAAAAGTATTCTCTGCATCTATCAAAATCTTATTTTTGAGTAATTTCTTAGATTAGCTCATTTGCAGATACCCACATTCTCTGCCAACTTCGATTTCTCCATATCTCTTCAGTTAACAAATACTTGGCTCTCTGTATCTAGCAAAATATCAATTTCGACAATAACACACATTCTAGCATTTTCTCAAAGCAGCTATAACATTTTCATTCCCTTATGAAATAGGAGATTTTTAAACGAAATTCTCTGCTTGTAGGATCTGCTACTTCTCTCCATGTACAAGTTAGTTACTCTCCAACAACCTCACTATGTCTATTAATTTCCTCTGCCTATCTAACAAGTGTCTCTATTTCAATCGCTCCACACATCTAGACATAGTTATGATTCAACAGAACTTACAATTTCTGAATTTCAATATCTATCAGTAAATGTAGTTCTCAGCATCTATCAAAATCGTATTTTTCAGTAATTTCTTAGATTGAGCTCATTTGCAGGTTACCTGCATTCTCTGCAACTTCAATTTCTCCATTTCTTCAGTTTCAGCAAACGCGGTTCTCTGTATCTATCAATCTCGCAATTTCGAGCAATAACACATATTGAAGCATTTTCTCTATAAGCAGATATAACATATTCGTACTCTTTGCAAAAATCTCCTATCTTCATCAAATTCTATCTTTGCATCATCTGCTCGTTCACTGATTGTACAACTTTCTTCAATTCAATCACTTTCTACATCTCCAATCATTTTTAATGTTGAACTACACAAATAGAACGATTTCTAACAAACTACTCATTTTTCAATGTTCTTTGTTTAATTATGCCTTCAATATCTGCATTCTTATCTTTTTCAACAGAATTGGTTTCTACGTCAAGCAAAAGTACTCAGTTTCTTGTAATTCATCAAATTCTGCAGATTCCCACATCTCTACGTAATCTGCACAAACAATTTCTCCATATCCCTCAATTTAAACAAACCTGGTTCGATGCGGAAAGCAAAATATCAAAACTTACCAATTGATGAGATTCTATCATTTTCTCTATCTGCAGATATTTCTCATTCCCCATATTTGTAAAATCTTTTATTTTAATGAAATTCTCTGCTTGTAGGATCTGCTGCTTCTCTCCATGTACAAGTTAGTTACTCTCCAACAACCTCACTATGTCTATTAATTTCCTCTGCCTATCTAAACAAGTGTCTCAATTTCAATCGCTCCACACATCTAGACTTAGTTATGATTCAACTGAACTTACAATTTCTGAATTTCAATATCTATCAGTAAATGTAGTTCTCTGCATCTATCAAAATCGTATTTTTCAGTAATTTCTTAGATTGAGCTCATTTGCAGGTTACCTGCATTCTCTGCAACTTCAATTTCTCCATTTCTTCAGTTTCAGCAAACGCGGTTCTCTGTATCTATCAATCTCGCAATTTCGAGCAATAACACATATTGAAGCATTTTCTCTATAAGCAGATATAACATATTCGTACTCTTTGCAAAATCTCCTATCTTCATCAAATTCTATCTTTGTATCATCTGCTCGTTCACTGATTGTACAACTTTCTTCAATTCAATCACTTTCTACATCTCCAATAATTTTTAATGTTGAACTACACAAATAGAACGATTTCTAACAAACTACTCATTTTTCAATGTTCTTTGTTTAATTATGCCTTCAATATCTGCATTCTTATCTTTTTCAACAGAATTGGTTTCTACGTCAAGCAAAAGTACTCAGTTTCTTGTAATTCATCAAATTCTGCAGATTCCCACATCTCTGCGTAATCTGCACAAACAATTTCTCCATATCCCTCAATTTAAACAAACCTGGTTCGATGCGGAAAGCAAAATATCAAAACTTACCAATTGATGAGATTCTATCATTTTCTCTATCTGCAGATATTTCTCATTCCCCATATTTGTAAAATCTTTTATTTTAATGAAATTCTCTGCTTGTAGGATCTGCTGCTTCTCTCCATGTACAAGTTACTTACTCTCCAACAACCTCACTATGTCTATTAATTTCCTCTGCCTATCTAAACAAGTGTCTCTATTTCAATCGCTCCACACATCTAGACTTAGTTATGATTCAACTGAACTTACAATTTCTGAATTTCAATATCTATCAGTAAATGTAGTTCTCTGCATCTATCAAAATCGTATTTTTCAGTAATTTCTTAGATTGAGCTCATTTGCAGGTTACCTGCATTCTCTGCAACTTCAATTTCTCCATTTCTTCAGTTTCAGCAAACGCGGTTCTCTGTATCTATCAATCTCGCAATTTCGAGCAATAACACATATTGAAGCATTTTCTCTATAAGCAGATATAACATATTCGTACTCTTTGCAAAATCTCCTATCTTCATCAAATTCTATCTTTGTATCATCTGCTCGTTCACTGATTGTACAACTTTCTTCAATTCAATCACTTTCTACATCTCCAATAATTTTTAATGTTGAACTACACAAATAGAACGATTTCTAACAAACTACTCATTTTTCAATGTTCTTTGTTTAATTATGCCTTCAATATCTGCATTCTTATATTTTTCAACAGAATTGGTTTCTACGTCAAGCAAAAGTACTCAGTTTCTTGTAATTCATCAAATTCTGCAGATTCCCACATCTCTACGTAATCTGCACAAACAATTTCTCCATATCCCTCAATTTAAACAAACCTGGTTCGATGCGGAAAGCAAAATATCAAAACTTACCAATTGATGAGATTCTATCATTTTCTCTATCTGCAGATATTTCTCATTCCCCATATTTGTAAAATCTTTTATTTTAACGAAATTCTCTGCTTGTAGGATCTGCTGCTTCTCTCCATGTACAAGTTACTTACTCTCCAACAACCTCACTATGTCTATTAATTTCCTCTGCCTATCTAAACAAGTGTCTCTATTTCAATCGCTCCACACATCTAGACTTAGTTATGATTCAACTGAACTTACAATTTCTGAATTTCAATATCTATCAGTAAATGTAGTTCTCTGCATCTATCAAAATCGTATTTTTCAGTAATTTCTTAGATTGAGCTCATTTGCAGGTTACCTGCATTCTCTGCAACTTCAATTTCTCCATTTCTTCAGTTTCAGCAAACGCGGTTCTCTGTATCTATCAATCTCGCAATTTCGAGCAATAACACATATTGAAGCATTTTCTCTATAAGCAGATATAACATATTCGTACTCTTTGCAAAATCTCCTATCTTCATCAAATTCTATCTTTGTATCATCTGCTCGTTCACTGATTGTACAACTTTCTTCAATTCAATCACTTTCTACATCTCCAATAATTTTTAATGTTGAACTACACAAATAGAACGATTTCTAACAAACTACTCATTTTTCAATGTTCTTTGTTTAATTATGCCTTCAATATCTGCATTCTTATATTTTTCAACAGAATTGGTTTCTACGTCAAGCAAAAGTACTCAGTTTCTTGTAATTCATCAAATTCTGCAGATTCCCACATCTCTACGTAATCTGCACAAACAATTTCTCCATATCCCTCAATTTAAACAAACCTGGTTCGATGCGGAAAGCAAAATATCAAAACTTACCAATTGATGAGATTCTATCATTTTCTCTATCTGCAGATATTTCTCATTCCCCATATTTGTAAAATCTTTTATTTTAACGAAATTCTCTGCTTGTAGGATCTGCTGCTTCTCTCCATGTACAAGTTACTTACTCTCCAACAACCTCACTATGTCTATTAATTTCCTCTGCCTATCTAAACAAGTGTCTCTATTTCAATCGCTCCACACATCTAGACTTAGTTATGATTCAACTGAACTTACAATTTCTGAATTTCAATATCTATCAGTAAATGTAGTTCTCTGCATCTATCAAAATCGTATTTTTCAGTAATTTCTTAGATTGAGCTCATTTGCAGGTTACCTGCATTCTCTGCAACTTCAATTTCTCCATTTCTTCAGTTTCAGCAAACGCGGTTCTCTGTATCTATCAATCTCGCAATTTCGAGCAATAACACATATTGAAGCATTTTCTCTATAAGCAGATATAACATATTCGTACTCTTTGCAAAATCTCCTATCTTCATCAAATTCTATCTTTGCATCATCTGCTCGTTCACTGATTGTACAACTTTCTTCAATTCAATCACTTTCTACATCTCCAATAATTTTTAATGTTGAACTACACAAATAGAACGATTTCTAACAAACTACTCATTTTTCAATGTTCTTTGTTTAATTATGCCTTCAATATCTGCATTCTTATATTTTTCAACAGAATTGGTTTCTACGTCAAGCAAAAGTACTCAGTTTCTTGTAATTCATCAAATTCTGCAGATTCCCACATCTCTACGTAATCTGCACAAACAATTTCTCCATATCCCTCAATTTAAACAAACCTGGTTCGATGCGGAAAGCAAAATATCAAAGCTTACCAATTGATGAGATTCTATCATTTTCTCTATCTGCAGATATTTCTCATTCCCCATATTTGTAAAATCTTTTATTTTAATGAAATTCTCTGCTTGTAGGATCTGCTGCTTCTCTCCATGTACAAGTTACTTACTCTCCAACAACCTCACTATGTCTATTAATTTCCTCTGCCTATCTAAACAAGTGTCTCTATTTCAATCGCTCCACACATCTAGACTTAGTTATGATTCAACTGAACTTACAATTTCTGAATTTCAATATCTATCAGTAAATGTAGTTCTCTGCATCTATCAAATCGTATTTTTCAGTAATTTCTTAGATTGAGCTCATTTGCAGGTTACCTGCATTCTCTGCAACTTCAATTTCTCCATTTCTTCAGTTTCAGCAAACGCGGTTCTCTGTATCTATCAATCTCGCAATTTCGAGCAATAACACATATTGAAGCATTTTCTCTATAAGCAGATATAACATATTCGTACTCTTTGCAAAATCTCCTATCTTCATCAAATTCTATCTTTGTATCATCTGCTCGTTCACTGATTGTACAACTTTCTTCAATTCAATCACTTTCTACATCTCCAATAATTTTTAATGTTGAACTACACAAATAGAACGATTTCTAACAAACTACTCATTTTTCAATGTTCTTTGTTTAATTATGCCTTCAATATCTGCATTCTTATATTTTTCAACAGAATTGGTTTCTACGTCAAGCAAAAGTACTCAGTTTCTTGTAATTCATCAAATTCTGCAGATTCCCACATCTCTACGTAATCTGCACAAACAATTTCTCCATATCCCTCAATTTAAACAAACCTGGTTCGATGCGGAAAGCAAAATATCAAAACTTACCAATTGATGAGATTCTATCATTTTCTCTATCTGCAGATATTTCTCATTCCCCATATTTGTAAAATCTTTTATTTTAACGAAATTCTCTGCTTGTAGGATCTGCTGCTTCTCTCCATGTACAAGTTACTTACTCTCCAACAACCTCACTATGTCTATTAATTTCCTCTGCCTATCTAAACAAGTGTCTCTATTTCAATCGCTCCACACATCTAGACTTAGTTATGATTCAACTGAACTTACAATTTCTGAATTTCAATATCTATCAGTAAATGTAGTTCTCTGCATCTATCAAAATCGTATTTTTCAGTAATTTCTTAGATTGAGCTCATTTGCAGGTTACCTGCATTCTCTGCAACTTCAATTTCTCCATTTCTTCAGTTTCAGCAAACGCGGTTCTCTGTATCTATCAATCTCGCAATTTCGAGCAATAACACATATTGAAGCATTTTCTCTATAAGCAGATATAACATATTCGTACTCTTTGCAAAATCTCCTATCTTCATCAAATTCTATCTTTGTATCATCTGCTCGTTCACTGATTGTACAACTGTCTTCAATTCAATCACTTTCTACATCTCCAATAATTTTTAATGTTGAACTACACAAATAGAACGATTTCTAACAAACTACTCATTTTTCAATGTTCTTTGTTTAATTATGCCTTCAATATCTGCATTCTTATATTTTTCAACAGAATTGGTTTCTACGTCAAGCAAAAGTACTCAGTTTGTTGTAATTCATCAAATTCTGCAGATTCCCACATCTCTACCTAATCTGCACAAACAATTTCTCCATATCCCTCAATTTAAACAAACCTGGTTCGATGCGGAAAGCAAAATATCAAAACTTACCAATTGATGAGATTCTATCATTTTCTCTATCTGCAGATATTTCTCATTCCCCATATTTGTAAAATCTTTTATTTTAACGAAATTCTCTGCTTGTAGGATCTGCTGCTTCTCTCCATGTACAAGTTACTTACTCTCCAACAACCTCACTATGTCTATTAATTTCCTCTGCCTATCTAAACAAGTGTCTCAATTTCAATCGCTCCACACATCTAGACTTAGTTATGATTCAACTGAACTGACAATTTCTGAATTTCAATATCTATCAGTAAATGTAGTTCTCTGCATCTATCAAAATCGTATTTTTCAGTAATTTCTTAGATTGAGCTCATTTGCAGGTTACCTGCATTCTCTGCAACTTCAATTTCTCCATTTCTTCAGTTTCAGCAAACGCGGTTCTCTGTATCTATCAATCTCGCAATTTCGAGCAATAACACATATTGAAGCATTTTCTCTATAAGCAGATATAACATATTCGTACTCTTTGCAAAATCTCCTATCTTCATCAAATTCTATCTTTGTATCATCTGCTCGTTCACTGATTGTACAACTTTCTTCAATTCAATCACTTTCTACATCTCCAATAATTTTTAATGTTGAACTACACAAATAGAACGATTTCTAACAAACTACTCATTTTTCAATGTTCTTTGTTTAATTATGCCTTCAATATCTGCATTCTTATATTTTTCAACAGAATTGGTTTCTACGTCAAGCAAAAGTATTCAGTTTCTTGTAATTCATCAAATTCTGCAGATTCCCACTTCTTTGCGTAATCTGCACAAACAATTTCTCCATATCCCTCAATTTAAACAAACCTGGTTCGATGCGGAAAGCAAAATATCAAAACTTACCAATTGATGAGATTCTATCATTTTCTCTATCTGCAGATATTTCTCATTCCCCATATTTGTAAAATCTTTTATTTTAACGAAATTCTCTGCTTGTAGGATCTGCTGCTTCTCTCCATGTACAAGTTACTTACTCTCCAACAACCTCACTATGTCTATTAATTTCCTCTGCCTATCTAAACAAGTGTCTCAATTTCAATCGCTCCACACATCTAGACTTAGTTATGATTCAACTGAACTTACAATTTCTGAATTTCAATATCTATCAGTAAATGTAGTTCTCTGCATCTATCAAAATCGTATTTTTCAGTAATTTCTTAGATTGAGCTCATTTGCAGGTTACCTGCATTCTCTGCAACTTCAATTTCTCCATTTCTTCAGTTTCAGCAAACGCGGTTCTCTGTATCTATCAATCTCGCAATTTCGAGCAATAACACATATTGAAGCATTTTCTCTATAAGCAGATATAACATATTCGTACTCTTTGCAAAATCTCCTATCTTCATCAAATTCTATCTTTGTATCATCTGCTCGTTCACTGATTGTACAACTTTCTTCAATTCAATCACTTTCTACATCTCCAATAATTTTTAATGTTGAACTACACAAATAGAACGATTTCTAACAAACTACTCATTTTTCAATGTTCTTTGTTTAATTATGCCTTCAATATCTGCATTCTTATATTTTTCAACAGAATTGGTTTCTACGTCAAGCAAAAGTATTCAGTTTCTTGTAATTCATCAAATTCTGCAGATTCCCACTTCTTTGCGTAATCTGCACAAACAATTTCTCCATATCCCTCAATTTAAACAAACCTGGTTCGATGCGGAAAGCAAAATATCAAAACTTACCAAGTGATGAGATTCTATCATTTTCTCTATCTGCAGATATTTCTCATTCCCCATATTTGTAAAATCTTTTATTTTAACGAAATTCTCTGCTTGTAGGATCTGCTGCTTCTCTCCATGTACAAGTTACTTACTCTCCAACAACCTCACTATGTCTATTAATTTCCTCTGCCTATCTAAACAAGTGTCTCAATTTCAATCGCTCCACACATCTAGACTTAGTTATGATTCAACTGAACTTACAATTTCTGAATTTCAATATCTATCAGTAAATGTAGTTCTCTGCATCTATCAAAATCGTATTTTTCAGTAATTTCTTAGATTGAGCTCATTTGCAGGTTACCTGCATTCTCTGCAACTTCAATTTCTCCATTTCTTCAGTTTCAGCAAACGCGGTTCTCTGTATCTATCAATCTCGCAATTTCGAGCAATAACACATATTGAAGCATTTTCTCTATAAGCAGATATAACATATTCGTACTCTTTGCAAAATCTCCTATCTTCATCAAATTCTATCTTTGTATCATCTGCTCGTTCACTGATTGTACAACTTTCTTCAATTCAATCACTTTCTACATCTCCAATAATTTTTAATGTTGAACTACACAAATAGAACGATTTCTAACAAACTACTCATTTTTCAATGTTCTTTGTTTAATTATGCCTTCAATATCTGCATTCTTATATTTTTCAACAGAATTGGTTTCTACGTCAAGCAAAAGTATTCAGTTTCTTGTAATTCATCAAATTCTGCAGATTCCCACTTCTTTGCGAAATCTGCACAAACAATTTCTCCATATCCCTCAATTTAAACAAACCTGGTTCGATGCGGAAAGCAAAATATCAAAACTTACCAAGTGATGAGATTCTATCATTTTCTCTATCTGCAGATATTTCTCATTCCCCATATTTGTAAAATCTTTTATTTTAACGAAATTCTCTGCTTGTAGGATCTGCTGCTTCTCTCCATGTACAAGTTACTTACTCTCCAACAACCTCACTATGTCTATTAATTTCCTCTGCCTATCTAAACAAGTGTCTCAATTTCAATCGCTCCACACATCTAGACTTAGTTATGATTCAACTGAACTTACAATTTCTGAATTTCAATATCTATCAGTAAATGTAGTTCTCTGCATCTATCAAAATCGTATTTTTCAGTAATTTCTTAGATTGAGCTCATTTGCAGGTTACCTGCATTCTCTGCAACTTCAATTTCTCCATTTCTTCAGTTTCAGCAAACGCGGTTCTCTGTATCTATCAATCTCGCAATTTCGAGCAATAACACATATTGAAGCATTTTCTCTATAAGCAGATATAACATATTCGTACTCTTTGCAAAATCTCCTATCTTCATCAAATTCTATCTTTGTATCATCTGCTCGTTCACTGATTGTACAACTTTCTTCAATTCAATCACTTTCTACATCTCCAATAATTTTTAATGTTGAACTACACAAATAGAACGATTTCTAACAAACTACTCATTTTTCAATGTTCTTTGTTTAATTATGCCTTCAATATCTGCATTCTTATATTTTTCAACAGAATTGGTTTCTACGTCAAGCAAAAGTATTCAGTTTCTTGTAATTCATCAAATTCTGCAGATTCCCACTTCTTTGCGTAATCTGCACAAACAATTTCTCCATATCCCTCAATTTAAACAAACCTGGTTCGATGCGGAAAGCAAAATATCAAAACTTACCAATTGATGAGATTCTATCATTTTCTCTATCTGCAGATATTTCTCATTCCCCATATTTGTAAAATCTTTTATTTTAACGAAATTCTCTGCTTGTAGGATCTGCTGCTTCTCTCCATGTACAAGTTACTTACTCTCCAACAACCTCACTATGTCTATTAATTTCCTCTGCCTATCTAAACAAGTGTCTCAATTTCAATCGCTCCACACATCTAGACTTAGTTATGATTCAACTGAACTTACAATTTCTGAATTTCAATATCTATCAGTAAATGCATCTATGAAAATCGTATTTTTCAGTAATTTCTTAGATTGAGCTCATTTGCAGGTTACCTGCATTCTCTGCAACTTCAATTTCTCCATTTCTTCAGTTTCAGCAAACGCGGTTCTCTGTATCTATCAATCTCGCAATTTCGAGCAATAACACATATTGAAGCATTTTCTCTATAAGCAGATATAACATATTCGTACTCTTTGCAAAATCTCCTATCTTCATCAAATTCTATCTTTGTATCATCTGCTCGTTCACTGATTGTACAACTTTCTTCAATTCAATCACTTTCTACATCTCCAATAATTTTTAATGTTGAACTACACAAATAGAACGATTTCTAACAAACTACTCATTTTTCAATGTTCTTTGTTTAATTATGCCTTCAATATCTGCATTCTTATATTTTTCAACAGAATTGGTTTCTACGTCAAGCAAAAGTATTCAGTTTCTTGTAATTCATCAAATTCTGCAGATTCCCACTTCTTTGCGTAATCTGCACAAACAATTTCTCCATATCCCTCAATTTAAACAAACCTGGTTCGATGCGGAAAGCAAAATATCAAAACTTACCAAGTGATGAGATTCTATCATTTTCTCTATCTGCAGATATTTCTCATTCCCCATATTTGTAAAATCTTTTATTTTAACGAAATTCTCTGCTTGTAGGATCTGCTGCTTCTCTCCATGTACAAGTTACTTACTCTCCAACAACCTCACTATGTCTATTAATTTCCTCTGCCTATCTAAACAAGTGTCTCAATTTCAATCGCTCCACACATCTAGACTTAGTTATGATTCAACTGAACTTACAATTTCTGAATTTCAATATCTATCAGTAAATGTAGTTCTCTGCATCTATCAAAATCGTATTTTTCAGTAATTTCTTAGATTGAGCTCATTTGCAGGTTACCTGCATTCTCTGCAACTTCAATTTCTCCATTTCTTCAGTTTCAGCAAACGCGGTTCTCTGTATCTATCAATCTCGCAATTTCGAGCAATAACACATATTGAAGCATTTTCTCTATAAGCAGATATAACATATTCGTACTCTTTGCAAAATCTCCTATCTTCATCAAATTCTATCTTTGTATCATCTGCTCGTTCACTGATTGTACAACTTTCTTCAATTCAATCACTTTCTACATCTCCAATAATTTTTAATGTTGAACTACACAAATAGAACGATTTCTAACAAACTACTCATTTTTCAATGTTCTTTGTTTAATTATGCCTTCAATATCTGCATTCTTATATTTTTCAACAGAATTGGTTTCTACGTCAAGCAAAAGTATTCAGTTTCTTGTAATTCATCAAATTCTGCAGATTCCCACTTCTTTGCGTAATCTGCACAAACAATTTCTCCATATCCCTCAATTTAAACAAACCTGGTTCGATGCGGAAAGCAAAATATCAAAACTTACCAAGTGATGAGATTCTATCAGTTTCTCTATCTGCAGATATTTCTCATTCCCCATATTTGTAAAATCTTTTATTTTAACGAAATTCTCTGCTTGTAGGATCTGCTGCTTCTCTCCATGTACAAGTTACTTACTCTCCAACAACCTCACTATGTCTATTAATTTCCTCTGCCTATCTAAACAAGTGTCTCAATTTCAATCGCTCCACACATCTAGACTTAGTTATGATTCAACTGAACTTACAATTTCTGAATTTCAATATCTATCAGTAAATGCATCTATGAAAATCGTATTTTTCAGTAATTTCTTAGATTGAGCTCATTTGCAGGTTACCTGCATTCTCTGCAACTTCAATTTCTCCATTTCTTCAGTTTCAGCAAACGCGGTTCTCTGTATCTATCAATCTCGCAATTTCGAGCAATAACACATATTGAAGCATTTTCTCTATAAGCAGATATAACATATTCGTACTCTTTGCAAAATCTCCTATCTTCATCAAATTCTATCTTTGTATCATCTGCTCGTTCACTGATTGTACAACTTTCTTCAATTCAATCACTTTCTACATCTCCAATAATTTTTAATGTTGAACTACACAAATAGAACGATTTCTAACAAACTACTCATTTTTCAATGTTCTTTGTTTAATTATGCCTTCAATATCTGCATTCTTATATTTTTCAACAGAATTGGTTTCTACGTCAAGCAAAAGTATTCAGTTTCTTGTAATTCATCAAATTCTGCAGATTCCCACTTCTTTGCGAAATCTGCACAAACAATTTCTCCATATCCCTCAATTTAAACAAACCTGGTTCGATGCGGAAAGCAAAATATCAAAACTTACCAAGTGATGAGATTCTATCAGTTTCTCTATCTGCAGATATTTCTCATTCCCCATATTTGTAAAATCTTTTATTTTAACGAAATTCTCTGCTTGTAGGATCTGCTGCTTCTCTCCATGTACAAGTTACTTACTCTCCAACAACCTCACTATGTCTATTAATTTCCTCTGCCTATCTAAACAAGTGTCTCAATTTCAATCGCTCCACACATCTAGACTTAGTTATGATTCAACTGAACTTACAATTTCTGAATTTCAATATCTATCAGTAAATGTAGTTCTCTGCATCTATCAAAATCGTATTTTTCAGTAATTTCTTAGATTGAGCTCATTTGCAGGTTACCTGCATTCTCTGCAACTTCAATTTCTCCATTTCTTCAGTTTCAGCAAACGCGGTTCTCTGTATCTATCAATCTCGCAATTTCGAGCAATAACACATATTGAAGCATTTTCTCTATAAGCAGATATAACATATTCGTACTCTTTGCAAAATCTCCTATCTTCATCAAATTCTATCTTTGTATCATCTGCTCGTTCACTGATTGTACAACTTTCTTCAATTCAATCACTTTCTACATCTCCAATAATTTTTAATGTTGAACTACACAAATAGAACGATTTCTAACAAACTACTCATTTTTCAATGTTCTTTGTTTAATTATGCCTTCAATATCTGCATTCTTATATTTTTCAACAGAATTGGTTTCTACGTCAAGCAAAAGTATTCAGTTTCTTGTAATTCATCAAATTCTGCAGATTCCCACTTCTTTGCGAAATCTGCACAAACAATTTCTCCATATCCCTCAATTTAAACAAACCTGGTTCGATGCGGAAAGCAAAATATCAAAACTTACCAAGTGATGAGATTCTATCAGTTTCTCTATCTGCAGATATTTCTCATTCCCCATATTTGTAAAATCTTTTATTTTAACGAAATTCTCTGCTTGTAGGATCTGCTGCTTCTCTCCATGTACAAGTTACTTACTCTCCAACAACCTCACTATGTCTATTAATTTCCTCTGCCTATCTAAACAAGTGTCTCAATTTCAATCGCTCCACACATCTAGACTTAGTTATGATTCAACTGAACTTACAATTTCTGAATTTCAATATCTATCAGTAAATGTAGTTCTCTGCATCTATCAAAATCGTATTTTTCAGTAATTTCTTAGATTGAGCTCATTTGCAGGTTACCTGCATTCTCTGCAACTTCAATTTCTCCATTTCTTCAGTTTCAGCAAACGCGGTTCTCTGTATCTATCAATCTCGCAATTTCGAGCAATAACACATATTGAAGCATTTTCTCTATAAGCAGATATAACATATTCGTACTCTTTGCAAAATCTCCTATCTTCATCAAATTCTATCTTTGTATCATCTGCTCGTTCACTGATTGTACAACTTTCTTCAATTCAATCACTTTCTACATCTCCAATAATTTTTAATGTTGAACTACACAAATAGAACGATTTCTAACAAACTACTCATTTTTCAATGTTCTTTGTTTAATTATGCCTTCAATATCTGCATTCTTATATTTTTCAACAGAATTGGTTTCTACGTCAAGCAAAAGTATTCAGTTTCTTGTAATTCATCAAATTCTGCAGATTCCCACTTCTTTGCGAAATCTGCACAAACAATTTCTCCATATCCCTCAATTTAAACAAACCTGGTTCGATGCGGAAAGCAAAATATCAAAACTTACCAAGTGATGAGATTCTATCAGTTTCTCTATCTGCAGATATTTCTCATTCCCCATATTTGTAAAATCTTTTATTTTAACGAAATTCTCTGCTTGTAGGATCTGCTGCTTCTCTCCATGTACAAGTTACTTACTCTCCAACAACCTCACTATGTCTATTAATTTCCTCTGCCTATCTAAACAAGTGTCTCAATTTCAATCGCTCCACACATCTAGACTTAGTTATGATTCAACTGAACTTACAATTTCTGAATTTCAATATCTATCAGTAAATGTAGTTCTCTGCATCTATCAAAATCGTATTTTTCAGTAATTTCTTAGATTGAGCTCATTTGCAGGTTACCTGCATTCTCTGCAACTTCAATTTCTCCATTTCTTCAGTTTCAGCAAACGCGGTTCTCTGTATCTATCAATCTCGCAATTTCGAGCAATAACACATATTGAAGCATTTTCTCTATAAGCAGATATAACATATTCGTACTCTTTGCAAAATCTCCTATCTTCATCAAATTCTATCTTTGTATCATCTGCTCGTTCACTGATTGTACAACTTTCTTCAATTCAATCACTTTCTACATCTCCAATAATTTTTAATGTTGAACTACACAAATAGAACGATTTCTAACAAACTACTCATTTTTCAATGTTCTTTGTTTAATTATGCCTTCAATATCTGCATTCTTATATTTTTCAACAGAATTGGTTTCTACGTCAAGCAAAAGTATTCAGTTTCTTGTAATTCATCAAATTCTGCAGATTCCCACTTCTTTGCGTAATCTGCACAAACAATTTCTCCATATCCCTCAATTTAAACAAACCTGGTTCGATGCGGAAAGCAAAATATCAAAACTTACCAATTGATGAGATTCTATCATTTTCTCTATCTGCAGATATTTCTCATTCCCCATATTTGTAAAATCTTTTATTTTAACGAAATTCTCTGCTTGTAGGATCTGCTGCTTCTCTCCATGTACAAGTTACTTACTCTCCAACAACCTCACTATGTCTATTAATTTCCTCTGCCTATCTAAACAAGTGTCTCAATTTCAATCGCTCCACACATCTAGACTTAGTTATGATTCAACTGAACTTACAATTTCTGAATTTCAATATCTATCAGTAAATGTAGTTCTCTGCATCTATCAAAATCGTATTTTTCAGTAATTTCTTAGATTGAGCTCATTTGCAGGTTACCTGCATTCTCTGCAACTTCAATTTCTCCATTTCTTCAGTTTCAGCAAACGCGGTTCTCTGTATCTATCAATCTCGCAATTTCGAGCAATAACACATATTGAAGCATTTTCTCTATAAGCAGATATAACATATTCGTACTCTTTGCAAAATCTCCTATCTTCATCAAATTCTATCTTTGTATCATCTGCTCGTTCACTGATTGTACAACTTTCTTCAATTCAATCACTTTCTACATCTCCAATAATTTTTAATGTTGAACTACACAAATAGAACGATTTCTAACAAACTACTCATTTTTCAATGTTCTTTGTTTAATTATGCCTTCAATATCTGCATTCTTATATTTTTCAACAGAATTGGTTTCTACGTCAAGCAAAAGTATTCAGTTTCTTGTAATTCATCAAATTCTGCAGATTCCCACTTCTTTGCGTAATCTGCACAAACAATTTCTCCATATCCCTCAATTTAAACAAACCTGGTTCGATGCGGAAAGCAAAATATCAAAACTTACCAAGTGATGAGATTCTATCAGTTTCTCTATCTGCAGATATTTCTCATTCCCCATATTTGTAAAATCTTTTATTTTAACGAAATTCTCTGCTTGTAGGATCTGCTGCTTCTCTCCATGTACAAGTTACTTACTCTCCAACAACCTCACTATGTCTATTAATTTCCTCTGCCTATCTAAACAAGTGTCTCAATTTCAATCGCTCCACACATCTAGACTTAGTTATGATTCAACTGAACTTACAATTTCTGAATTTCAATATCTATCAGTAAATGTAGTTCTCTGCATCTATCAAAATCGTATTTTTCAGTAATTTCTTAGATTGAGCTCATTTGCAGGTTACCTGCATTCTCTGCAACTTCAATTTCTCCATTTCTTCAGTTTCAGCAAACGCGGTTCTCTGTATCTATCAATCTCGCAATTTCGAGCAATAACACATATTGAAGCATTTTCTCTATAAGCAGATATAACATATTCGTACTCTTTGCAAAATCTCCTATCTTCATCAAATTCTATCTTTGTATCATCTGCTCGTTCACTGATTGTACAACTTTCTTCAATTCAATCACTTTCTACATCTCCAATAATTTTTAATGTTGAACTACACAAATAGAACGATTTCTAACAAACTACTCATTTTTCAATGTTCTTTGTTTAATTATGCCTTCAATATCTGCATTCTTATATTTTTCAACAGAATTGGTTTCTACGTCAAGCAAAAGTATTCAGTTTCTTGTAATTCATCAAATTCTGCAGATTCCCACTTCTTTGCGTAATCTGCACAAACAATTTCTCCATATCCCTCAATTTAAACAAACCTGGTTCGATGCGGAAAGCAAAATATCAAAACTTACCAATTGATGAGATTCTATCAGTTTCTCTATCTGCAGATATTTCTCATTCCCCATATTTGTAAAATCTTTTATTTTAACGAAATTCTCTGCTTGTAGGATCTGCTGCTTCTCTCCATGTACAAGTTACTTACTCTCCAACAACCTCACTATGTCTATTAATTTCCTCTGCCTATCTAAACAAGTGTCTCAATTTCAATCGCTCCACACATCTAGACTTAGTTATGATTCAACTGAACTTACAATTTCTGAATTTCAATATCTATCAGTAAATGTAGTTCTCTGCATCTATCAAAATCGTATTTTTCAGTAATTTCTTAGATTGAGCTCATTTGCAGGTTACCTGCATTCTCTGCAACTTCAATTTCTCCATTTCTTCAGTTTCAGCAAACGCGGTTCTCTGTATCTATCAATCTCGCAATTTCGAGCAATAACACATATTGAAGCATTTTCTCTATAAGCAGATATAACATATTCGTACTCTTTGCAAAATCTCCTATCTTCATCAAATTCTATCTTTGTATCATCTGCTCGTTCACTGATTGTACAACTTTCTTCAATTCAATCACTTTCTACATCTCCAATAATTTTTAATGTTGAACTACACAAATAGAACGATTTCTAACAAACTACTCATTTTTCAATGTTCTTTGTTTAATTATGCCTTCAATATCTGCATTCTTATATTTTTCAACAGAATTGGTTTCTACGTCAAGCAAAAGTATTCAGTTTCTTGTAATTCATCAAATTCTGCAGATTCCCACTTCTTTGCGTAATCTGCACAAACAATTTCTCCATATCCCTCAATTTAAACAAACCTGGTTCGATGCGGAAAGCAAAATATCAAAACTTACCAAGTGATGAGATTCTATCATTTTCTCTATCTGCAGATATTTCTCATTCCCCATATTTGTAAAATCTTTTATTTTAACGAAATTCTCTGCTTGTAGGATCTGCTGCTTCTCTCCATGTACAAGTTACTTACTCTCCAACAACCTCACTATGTCTATTAATTTCCTCTGCCTATCTAAACAAGTGTCTCAATTTCAATCGCTCCACACATCTAGACTTAGTTATGATTCAACTGAACTTACAATTTCTGAATTTCAATATCTATCAGTAAATGTAGTTCTCTGCATCTATCAAAATCGTATTTTTCAGTAATTTCTTAGATTGAGCTCATTTGCAGGTTACCTGCATTCTCTGCAACTTCAATTTCTCCATTTCTTCAGTTTCAGCAAACGCGGTTCTCTGTATCTATCAATCTCGCAATTTCGAGCAATAACACATATTGAAGCATTTTCTCTATAAGCAGATATAACATATTCGTACTCTTTGCAAAATCTCCTATCTTCATCAAATTCTATCTTTGTATCATCTGCTCGTTCACTGATTGTACAACTTTCTTCAATTCAATCACTTTCTACATCTCCAATAATTTTTAATGTTGAACTACACAAATAGAACGATTTCTAACAAACTACTCATTTTTCAATGTTCTTTGTTTAATTATGCCTTCAATATCTGCATTCTTATATTTTTCAACAGAATTGGTTTCTACGTCAAGCAAAAGTATTCAGTTTCTTGTAATTCATCAAATTCTGCAGATTCCCACTTCTTTGCGTAATCTGCACAAACAATTTCTCCATATCCCTCAATTTAAACAAACCTGGTTCGATGCGGAAAGCAAAATATCAAAACTTACCAAGTGATGAGATTCTATCAGTTTCTCTATCTGCAGATATTTCTCATTCCCCATATTTGTAAAATCTTTTATTTTAACGAAATTCTCTGCTTGTAGGATCTGCTGCTTCTCTCCATGTACAAGTTACTTACTCTCCAACAACCTCACTATGTCTATTAATTTCCTCTGCCTATCTAAACAAGTGTCTCAATTTCAATCGCTCCACACATCTAGACTTAGTTATGATTCAACTGAACTTACAATTTCTGAATTTCAATATCTATCAGTAAATGTAGTTCTCTGCATCTATCAAAATCGTATTTTTCAGTAATTTCTTAGATTGAGCTCATTTGCAGGTTACCTGCATTCTCTGCAACTTCAATTTCTCCATTTCTTCAGTTTCAGCAAACGCGGTTCTCTGTATCTATCAATCTCGCAATTTCGAGCAATAACACATATTGAAGCATTTTCTCTATAAGCAGATATAACATATTCGTACTCTTTGCAAAATCTCCTATCTTCATCAAATTCTATCTTTGTATCATCTGCTCGTTCACTGATTGTACAACTTTCTTCAATTCAATCACTTTCTACATCTCCAATAATTTTTAATGTTGAACTACACAAATAGAACGATTTCTAACAAACTACTCATTTTTCAATGTTCTTTGTTTAATTATGCCTTCAATATCTGCATTCTTATATTTTTCAACAGAATTGGTTTCTACGTCAAGCAAAAGTATTCAGTTTCTTGTAATTCATCAAATTCTGCAGATTCCCACTTCTTTGCGTAATCTGCACAAACAATTTCTCCATATCCCTCAATTTAAACAAACCTGGTTCGATGCGGAAAGCAAAATATCAAAACTTACCAAGTGATGAGATTCTATCATTTTCTCTATCTGCAGATATTTCTCATTCCCCATATTTGTAAAATCTTTTATTTTAACGAAATTCTCTGCTTGTAGGATCTGCTGCTTCTCTCCATGTACAAGTTACTTACTCTCCAACAACCTCACTATGTCTATTAATTTCCTCTGCCTATCTAAACAAGTGTCTCAATTTCAATCGCTCCACACATCTAGACTTAGTTATGATTCAACTGAACTTACAATTTCTGAATTTCAATATCTATCAGTAAATGTAGTTCTCTGCATCTATCAAAATCGTATTTTTCAGTAATTTCTTAGATTGAGCTCATTTGCAGGTTACCTGCATTCTCTGCAACTTCAATTTCTCCATTTCTTCAGTTTCAGCAAACGCGGTTCTCTGTATCTATCAATCTCGCAATTTCGAGCAATAACACATATTGAAGCATTTTCTCTATAAGCAGATATAACATATTCGTACTCTTTGCAAAATCTCCTATCTTCATCAAATTCTATCTTTGTATCATCTGCTCGTTCACTGATTGTACAACTTTCTTCAATTCAATCACTTTCTACATCTCCAATAATTTTTATTGTTGAACTACACAAATAGAACGATTTCTAACAAACTACTCATTTTTCAATGTTCTTTGTTTAATTATGCCTTCAATATCTGCATTCTTATATTTTTCAACAGAATTGGTTTCTACGTCAAGCAAAAGTATTCAGTTTCTTGTAATTCATCAAATTCTGCAGATTCCCACTTCTTTGCGAAATCTGCACAAACAATTTCTCCATATCCCTCAATTTAAACAAACCTGGTTCGATGCGGAAAGCAAAATATCAAAACTTACCAAGTGATGAGATTCTATCAGTTTCTCTATCTGCAGATATTTCTCATTCCCCATATTTGTAAAATCTTTTATTTTAACGAAATTCTCTGCTTGTAGGATCTGCTGCTTCTCTCCATGTACAAGTTACTTACTCTCCAACAACCTCACTATGTCTATTAATTTCCTCTGCCTATCTAAACAAGTGTCTCAATTTCAATCGCTCCACACATCTAGACTTAGTTATGATTCAACTGAACTTACAATTT
Organism: Carcharodon carcharias; assembly: GCF_017639515.1. Taxonomy (NCBI): domain Eukaryota; kingdom Metazoa; phylum Chordata; class Chondrichthyes; order Lamniformes; family Lamnidae; genus Carcharodon; species Carcharodon carcharias. The sequence continues at coordinate 447,095 of NW_024470784.1, read as the reverse complement.
CTGAATTTCAATATCTATCAGTAAATGCATCTATGAAAATCGTATTTTTCAGTAATTTCTTAGATTGAGCTCATTTGCAGGTTACCTGCATTCTCTGCAACTTCAATTTCTCCATTTCTTCAGTTTCAGCAAACGCGGTTCTCTGTATCTATCAATCTCGCAATTTCGAGCAATAACACATATTGAAGCATTTTCTCTATAAGCAGATATAACATATTCGTACTCTTTGCAAAATCTCCTATCTTCATCAAATTCTATCTTTGTATCATCTGCTCGTTCACTGATTGTACAACTTTCTTCAATTCAATCACTTTCTACATCTCCAATAATTTTTATTGTTGAACTACACAAATGGAACGATTTCTAACAAACTACTCATTTTTCAATGTTCTTTGTTTAATTATGCCTTCAATATCTGCATTCTTATATTTTTCAACAGAATTGGTTTCTACGTCAAGCAAAAGTATTCAGTTTCTTGTAATTCATCAAATTCTGCAGATTCCCACTTCTTTGCGAAATCTGCACAAACAATTTCTCCATATCCCTCAATTTAAACAAACCTGGTTCGATGCGGAAAGCAAAATATCAAAACTTACCAAGTGATGAGATTCTATCAGTTTCTCTATCTGCAGATATTTCTCATTCCCCATATTTGTAAAATCTTTTATTTTAACGAAATTCTCTGCTTGTAGGATCTGCTGCTTCTCTCCATGTACAAGTTACTTACTCTCCAACAACCTCACTATGTCTATTAATTTCCTCTGCCTATCTAAACAAGTGTCTCAATTTCAATCGCTCCACACATCTAGACTTAGTTATGATTCAACTGAACTTACAATTTCTGAATTTCAATATCTATCAGTAAATGTAGTTCTCTGCATCTATCAAAATCGTATTTTTCAGTAATTTCTTAGATTGAGCTCATTTGCAGGTTACCTGCATTCTCTGCAACTTCAATTTCTCCATTTCTTCAGTTTCAGCAAACGCGGTTCTCTGTATCTATCAATCTCGCAATTTCGAGCAATAACACATATTGAAGCATTTTCTCTATAAGCAGATATAACATATTCGTACTCTTTGCAAAATCTCCTATCTTCATCAAATTCTATCTTTGTATCATCTGCTCGTTCACTGATTGTACAACTTTCTTCAATTCAATCACTTTCTACATCTCCAATAATTTTTATTGTTGAACTACACAAATGGAACGATTTCTAACAAACTACTCATTTTTCAATGTTCTTTGTTTAATTATGCCTTCAATATCTGCATTCTTATATTTTTCAACAGAATTGGTTTCTACGTCAAGCAAAAGTATTCAGTTTCTTGTAATTTTTCAAATTCTGCAGATTCCCACTTCTTTGCGAAATCTGCACAAACAATTTCTCCATATCCCTCAATTTAAACAAACCTGGTTCGATGCGGAAAGCAAAATATCAAAACTTACCAAGTGATGAGATTCTATCATTTTCTCTATCTGCAGATATTTCTCATTCCCCATATTTGTAAAATCTTTTATTTTAACGAAATTCTCTGCTTGTAGGATCTGCTGCTTCTCTCCATGTACAAGTTACTTACTCTCCAACAACCTCACTATGTCTATTAATTTCCTCTGCCTATCTAAACAAGTGTCTCAATTTCAATCGCTCCACACATCTAGACTTAGTTATGATTCAACTGAACTTACAATTTCTGAATTTCAATATCTATCAGTAAATGTAGTTCTCTGCATCTATCAAAATCGTATTTTTCAGTAATTTCTTAGATTGAGCTCATTTGCAGGTTACCTGCATTCTCTGCAACTTCAATTTCTCCATTTCTTCAGTTTCAGCAAACGCGGTTCTCTGTATCTATCAATCTCGCAATTTCGAGCAATAACACATATTGAAGCATTTTCTCTATAAGCAGATATAACATATTCGTACTCTTTGCAAAATCTCCTATCTTCATCAAATTCTATCTTTGTATCATCTGCTCGTTCACTGATTGTACAACTTTCTTCAATTCAATCACTTTCTACATCTCCAATAATTTTTAATGTTGAACTACACAAATAGAACGATTTCTAACAAACTACTCATTTTTCAATGTTCTTTGTTTAATTATGCCTTCAATATCTGCATTCTTATATTTTTCAACAGAATTGGTTTCTACGTCAAGCAAAAGTATTCAGTTTCTTGTAATTCATCAAATTCTGCAGATTCCCACTTCTTTGCGAAATCTGCACAAACAATTTCTCCATATCCCTCAATTTAAACAAACCTGGTTCGATGCGGAAAGCAAAATATCAAAACTTACCAAGTGATGAGATTCTATCAGTTTCTCTATCTGCAGATATTTCTCATTCCCCATATTTGTAAAATCTTTTATTTTAACGAAATTCTCTGCTTGTAGGATCTGCTGCTTCTCTCCATGTACAAGTTACTTACTCTCCAACAACCTCACTATGTCTATTAATTTCCTCTGCCTATCTAAACAAGTGTCTCAATTTCAATCGCTCCACACATCTAGACTTAGTTATGATTCAACTGAACTTACAATTTCTGAATTTCAATATCTATCAGTAAATGTAGTTCTCTGCATCTATCAAAATCGTATTTTTCAGTAATTTCTTAGATTGAGCTCATTTGCAGGTTACCTGCATTCTCTGCAACTTCAATTTCTCCATTTCTTCAGTTTCAGCAAACGCGGTTCTCTGTATCTATCAATCTCGCAATTTCGAGCAATAACACATATTGAAGCATTTTCTCTATAAGCAGATATAACATATTCGTACTCTTTGCAAAATCTCCTATCTTCATCAAATTCTATCTTTGTATCATCTGCTCGTTCACTGATTGTACAACTTTCTTCAATTCAATCACTTTCTACATCTCCAATAATTTTTAATGTTGAACTACACAAATAGAACGATTTCTAACAAACTACTCATTTTTCAATGTTCTTTGTTTAATTATGCCTTCAATATCTGCATTCTTATATTTTTCAACAGAATTGGTTTCTACGTCAAGCAAAAGTATTCAGTTTCTTGTAATTCATCAAATTCTGCAGATTCCCACTTCTTTGCGTAATCTGCACAAACAATTTCTCCATATCCCTCAATTTAAACAAACCTGGTTCGATGCGGAAAGCAAAATATCAAAACTTACCAAGTGATGAGATTCTATCAGTTTCTCTATCTGCAGATATTTCTCATTCCCCATATTTGTAAAATCTTTTATTTTAACGAAATTCTCTGCTTGTAGGATCTGCTGCTTCTCTCCATGTACAAGTTACTTACTCTCCAACAACCTCACTATGTCTATTAATTTCCTCTGCCTATCTAAACAAGTGTCTCAATTTCAATCGCTCCACACATCTAGACTTAGTTATGATTCAACTGAACTTACAATTTCTGAATTTCAATATCTATCAGTAAATGTAGTTCTCTGCATCTATCAAAATCGTATTTTTCAGTAATTTCTTAGATTGAGCTCATTTGCAGGTTACCTGCATTCTCTGCAACTTCAATTTCTCCATTTCTTCAGTTTCAGCAAACGCGGTTCTCTGTATCTATCAATCTCGCAATTTCGAGCAATAACACATATTGAAGCATTTTCTCTATAAGCAGATATAACATATTCGTACTCTTTGCAAAATCTCCTATCTTCATCAAATTCTATCTTTGTATCATCTGCTCGTTCACTGATTGTACAACTTTCTTCAATTCAATCACTTTCTACATCTCCAATAATTTTTAATGTTGAACTACACAAATAGAACGATTTCTAACAAACTACTCATTTTTCAATGTTCTTTGTTTAATTATGCCTTCAATATCTGCATTCTTATATTTTTCAACAGAATTGGTTTCTACGTCAAGCAAAAGTATTCAGTTTCTTGTAATTCATCAAATTCTGCAGATTCCCACTTCTTTGCGTAATCTGCACAAACAATTTCTCCATATCCCTCAATTTAAACAAACCTGGTTCGATGCGGAAAGCAAAATATCAAAACTTACCAAGTGATGAGATTCTATCAGTTTCTCTATCTGCAGATATTTCTCATTCCCCATATTTGTAAAATCTTTTATTTTAACGAAATTCTCTGCTTGTAGGATCTGCTGCTTCTCTCCATGTACAAGTTACTTACTCTCCAACAACCTCACTATGTCTATTAATTTCCTCTGCCTATCTAAACAAGTGTCTCAATTTCAATCGCTCCACACATCTAGACTTAGTTATGATTCAACTGAACTTACAATTTCTGAATTTCAATATCTATCAGTAAATGCATCTATGAAAATCGTATTTTTCAGTAATTTCTTAGATTGAGCTCATTTGCAGGTTACCTGCATTCTCTGCAACTTCAATTTCTCCATTTCTTCAGTTTCAGCAAACGCGGTTCTCTGTATCTATCAATCTCGCAATTTCGAGCAATAACACATATTGAAGCATTTTCTCTATAAGCAGATATAACATATTCGTACTCTTTGCAAAGTCTCCTATCTTCATCAAATTCTATCTTTGTATCATCTGCTCGTTCACTGATTGTACAACTTTCTTCAATTCAATCACTTTCTACATCTCCAATAATTTTTAATGTTGAACTACACAAATAGAACGATTTCTAACAAACTACTCATTTTTCAATGTTCTTTGTTTAATTATGCCTTCAATATCTGCATTCTTATATTTTTCAACAGAATTGGTTTCTACGTCAAGCAAAAGTATTCAGTTTCTTGTAATTCATCAAATTCTGCAGATTCCCACTTCTTTGCGTAATCTGCACAAACAATTTCTCCATATCCCTCAATTTAAACAAACCTGGTTCGATGCGGAAAGCAAAATATCAAAACTTACCAATTGATGAGATTCTATCATTTTCTCTATCTGCAGATATTTCTCATTCCCCATATTTGTAAAATCTTTTATTTTAACGAAATTCTCTGCTTGTAGGTTCTGCTGCTTCTCTCCATGTACAAGTTACTTACTCTCCAACAACCTCACTATGTCTATTAATTTCCTCTGCCTATCTAAACAAGTGTCTCAATTTCAATCGCTCCACACATCTAGACTTAGTTATGATTCAACTGAACTTACAATTTCTGAATTTCAATATCTATCAGTAAATGTAGTTCTCTGCATCTATCAAAATCGTATTTTTCAGTAATTTCTTAGATTGAGCTCATTTGCAGGTTACCTGCATTCTCTGCAACTTCAATTTCTCCATTTCTTCAGTTTCAGCAAACGCGGTTCTCTGTATCTATCAATCTCGCAATTTCGAGCAATAACACATATTGAAGCATTTTCTCTATAAGCAGATATAACATATTCGTACTCTTTGCAAAATCTCCTATCTTCATCAAATTCTATCTTTGTATCATCTGCTCGTTCACTGATTGTACAACTTTCTTCAATTCAATCACTTTCTACATCTCCAATAATTTTTAATGTTGAACTACACAAATAGAACGATTTCTAACAAACTACTCATTTTTCAATGTTCTTTGTTTAATTATGCCTTCAATATCTGCATTCTTATATTTTTCAACAGAATTGGTTTCTACGTCAAGCAAAAGTACTCAGTTTCTTGTAATTCATCAAATTCTGCAGATTCCCACTTCTTTGCGTAATCTGCACAAACAATTTCTCCATATCCCTCAATTTAAACAAACCTGGTTCGATGCGGAAAGCAAAATATCAAAACTTACCAATTGATGAGATTCTATCATTTTCTCTATCTGCAGATATTTCTCATTCCCCCTATTTGTAAAATCTTTTATTTTAATGAAATTCTCTGCTTGTAGGATCTGCTGCTTCTCTCCATGTACAAGTTACTTACTCTCCAACAACCTCACTATGTCTATTAATTTCCTCTGCCTATCTAAACAAGTGTCTCTATTTCAATCGCTCCACACATCTAGACTTAGTTATGATTCAACTGAACTTACAATTTCTGAATTTCAATATCTATCAGTAAATGTAGTTCTCTGCATCTATCAAAATCGTATTTTTCAGTAATTTCTTAGATTGAGCTCATTTGCAGGTTACCTGCATTCTCTGCAACTTCAATTTCTCCATTTCTTCAGTTTCAGCAAACGCGGTTCTCTGTATCTATCAATCTCGCAATTTCGAGCAATAACACATATTGAAGCATTTTCTCTATAAGCAGATATAACATATTCGTACTCTTTGCAAAATCTCCTATCTTCATCAAATTCTATCTTTGTATCATCTGCTCGTTCACTGATTGTACAACTTTCTTCAATTCAATCACTTTCTACATCTCCAATAATTTTTAATGTTGAACTACACAAATAGAACGATTTCTAACAAACTACTCATTTTTCAATGTTCTTTGTTTAATTATGCCTTCAATATCTGCATTCTTATATTTTTCAACAGAATTGGTTTCTACGTCAAGCAAAAGTACTCAGTTTCTTGTAATTCATCAAATTCTGCAGATTCCCACTTCTCTACGTAATCTGCACAAACAATTTCTCCATATCCCTCAATTTAAACAAACCTGGTTCGATGCGGAAAGCAAAATATCAAAACTTACCAATTGATGAGATTCTATCATTTTCTCTATCTGCAGATATTTCTCATTCCCCATATTTGTAAAATCTTTTATTTTAATGAAATTCTCTGCTTGTAGGATCTGCTGCTTCTCTCCATGTACAAGTTACTTACTCTCCAACAACCTCACTATGTCTATTAATTTCCTCTGCCTATCTAAACAAGTGTCTCTATTTCAATCGCTCCACACATCTAGACTTAGTTATGATTCAACTGAACTTACAATTTCTGAATTTCAATATCTATCAGTAAATGTAGTTCTCTGCATCTATCAAAATCGTATTTTTCAGTAATTTCTTAGATTGAGCTCATTTGCAGGTTACCTGCATTCTCTGCAACTTCAATTTCTCCATTTCTTCAGTTTCAGCAAACGCGGTTCTCTGTATCTATCAATCTCGCAATTTCGAGCAATAACATATATTGAAGCATTTTCTCTATAAGCAGATATAACATATTCGTACTCTTTGCAAAATCTCCTATCTTCATCAAATTCTATCTTTGTATCATCTGCTCGTTCACTGATTGTACAACTTTCTTCAATTCAATCACTTTCTACATCTCCAATAATTTTTAATGTTGAACTACACAAATAGAACGATTTCTAACAAACTACTCATTTTTCAATGTTCTTTGTTTAATTATGCCTTCAATATCTGCATTCTTATATTTTTCAACAGAATTGGTTTCTACCTCAAGCAAAAGTACTCAGTTTCTTGTAATCCATCAAATTCTGCAGATTCCCAATTCTCTACGTAATCTGCACAAACAATTTCTCCATATCCCTCAATTTAAACAAACCTGGTTCGATGCGGAAAGCAAAATATCAAAACTTACCAATTGATGAGATTCTATCATTTTCTCTATCTGCAGATATTTCTCATTCCCCCTATTTGTAAAATCTTTTATTTTAATGAAATTCTCTGCTTGTAGGATCTGCTGCTTCTCTCCATGTACAAGTTACTTACTCTCCAACAACCTCACTATGTCTATTAATTTCCTCTGCCTATCTAAACAAGTGTCTCTATTTCAATCGCTCCACACATCTAGACTTAGTTATGATTCAACTGAACTTACAATTTCTGAATTTCAATATCTATCAGTAAATGTAGTTCTCTGCATCTATCAAAATCGTATTTTTCAGTAATTTCTTAGATTGAGCTCATTTGCAGGTTACCTGCATTCTCTGCAACTTCAATTTCTCCATTTCTTCAGTTTCAGCAAACGCGGTTCTCTGTATCTATCAATCTCGCAATTTCGAGCAATAACATATATTGAAGCATTTTCTCTATAAGCAGATATAACATATTCGTACTCTTTGCAAAATCTCCTATCTTCATCAAATTCTATCTTTGTATCATCTGCTCGTTCACTGATTGTACAACTTTCTTCAATTCAATCACTTTCTACATCTCCAATAATTTTTAATGTTGAACTACACAAATAGAACGATTTCTAACAAACTACTCATTTTTCAATGTTCTTTGTTTAATTATGCCTTCAATATCTGCATTCTTATATTTTTCAACAGAATTGGTTTCTACCTCAAGCAAAAGTACTCAGTTTCTTGTAATTCATCAAATTCTGCAGATTCCCAATTCTCTACGTAATCTGCACAAACAATTTCTCCATATCCCTCAATTTAAACAAACCTGGTTCGATGCGGAAAGCAAAATATCAAAACTTACCAATTGATGAGATTCTATCATTTTCTCTATCTGCAGATATTTCTCATTCCCCCTATTTGTAAAATCTTTTATTTTAATGAAATTCTCTGCTTGTAGGATCTGCTGCTTCTCTCCATGTACAAGTTACTTACTCTCCAACAACCTCACTATGTCTATTAATTTCCTCTGCCTATCTAAACAAGTGTCTCTATTTCAATCGCTCCACACATCTAGACTTAGTTATGATTCAACTGAACTTACAATTTCTGAATTTCAATATCTATCAGTAAATGTAGTTCTCTGCATCTATCAAAATCGTATTTTTCAGTAATTTCTTAGATTGAGCTCATTTGCAGGTTACCTGCATTCTCTGCAACTTCAATTTCTCCATTTCTTCAGTTTCAGCAAACGCGTTTCTCTGTATCTATCAATCTCGCAATTTCGAGCAATAACATATATTGAAGCATTTTCTCTATAAGCAGATATAACATATTCGTACTCTTTGCAAAATCTCCTATCTTCATCAAATTCTATCTTTGTATCATCTGCTCGTTCACTGATTGTACAACTTTCTTCAATTCAATCACTTTCTACATCTCCAATAATTTTTAATGTTGAACTACACAAATAGAACGATTTCTAACAAACTACTCATTTTTCAATGTTCTTTGTTTAATTATGCCTTCAATATCTGCATTCTTATATTTTTCAACAGAATTGGTTTCTACCTCAAGCAAAAGTACTCAGTTTCTTGTAATTCATCAAATTCTGCAGATTCCCAATTCTCTACGTAATCTGCACAAACAATTTCTCCATATCCCTCAATTTAAACAAACCTGGTTCGATGCGGAAAGCAAAATATCAAAACTTACCAATTGATGAGATTCTATCATTTTCTCTATCTGCAGATATTTCTCATTCCCCCTATTTGTAAAATCTTTTATTTTAATGAAATTCTCTGCTTGTAGGATCTGCTGCTTCTCTCCATGTACAAGTTACTTACTCTCCAACAACCTCACTATGTCTATTAATTTCCTCTGCCTATCTAAACAAGTGTCTCTATTTCAATCGCTCCACACATCTAGACTTAGTTATGATTCAACTGAACTTACAATTTCTGAATTTCAATATCTATCAGTAAATGTAGTTCTCTGCATCTATCAAAATCGTATTTTTCAGTAATTTCTTAGATTGAGCTCATTTGCAGGTTACCTGCATTCTCTGCAACTTCAATTTCTCCATTTCTTCAGTTTCAGCAAACGCGTTTCTCTGTATCTATCAATCTCGCAATTTCGAGCAATAACATATATTGAAGCATTTTCTCTATAAGCAGATATAACATATTCGTACTCTTTGCAAAATCTCCTATCTTCATCAAATTCTATCTTTGTATCATCTGCTCGTTCACTGATTGTACAACTTTCTTCAATTCAATCACTTTCTACATCTCCAATAATTTTTAATGTTGAACTACACAAATAGAACGATTTCTAACAAACTACTCATTTTTCAATGTTCTTTGTTTAATTATGCCTTCAATATCTGCATTCTTATATTTTTCAACAGAATTGGTTTCTACCTCAAGCAAAAGTACTCAGTTTCTTGTAATTCATCAAATTCTGCAGATTCCCAATTCTCTACGTAATCTGCACAAACAATTTCTCCATATCCCTCAATTTAAACAAACCTGGTTCGATGCGGAAAGCAAAATATCAAAACTTACCAATTGATGAGATTCTATCATTTTCTCTATCTGCAGATATTTCTCATTCCCCCTATTTGTAAAATCTTTTATTTTAATGAAATTCTCTGCTTGTAGGATCTGCTGCTTCTCTCCATGTACAAGTTACTTACTCTCCAACAACCTCACTATGTCTATTAATTTCCTCTGCCTATCTAAACAAGTGTCTCTATTTCAATCGCTCCACACATCTAGACTTAGTTATGATTCAACTGAACTTACAATTTCTGAATTTCAATATCTATCAGTAAATGTAGTTCTCTGCATCTATCAAAATCGTATTTTTCAGTAATTTCTTAGATTGAGCTCATTTGCAGGTTACCTGCATTCTCTGCAACTTCAATTTCTCCATTTCTTCAGTTTCAGCAAACGCGGTTCTCTGTATCTATCAATCTCGCAATTTCGAGCAATAACATATATTGAAGCATTTTCTCTATAAGCAGATATAACATATTCGTACTCTTTGCAAAATCTCCTATCTTCATCAAATTCTATCTTTGTATCATCTGCTCGTTCACTGATTGTACAACTTTCTTCAATTCAATCACTTTCTACATCTCCAATAATTTTTAATGTTGAACTACACAAATAGAACGATTTCTAACAAACTACTCATTTTTCAATGTTCTTTGTTTAATTATGCCTTCAATATCTGCATTCTTATATTTTTCAACAGAATTGGTTTCTACCTCAAGCAAAAGTACTCAGTTTCTTGTAATTCATCAAATTCTGCAGATTCCCAATTCTCTACGTAATCTGCACAAACAATTTCTCCATATCCCTCAATTTAAACAAACCTGGTTCGATGCGGAAAGCAAAATATCAAAACTTACCAATTGATGAGATTCTATCATTTTCTCTATCTGCAGATATTTCTCATTCCCCCTATTTGTAAAATCTTTTATTTTAATGAAATTCTCTGCTTGTAGGATCTGCTGCTTCTCTCCATGTACAAGTTACTTACTCTCCAACAACCTCACTATGTCTATTAATTTCCTCTGCCTATCTAAACAAGTGTCTCTATTTCAATCGCTCCACACATCTAGACTTAGTTATGATTCAACTGAACTTACAATTTCTGAATTTCAATATCTATCAGTAAATGTAGTTCTCTGCATCTATCAAAATCGTATTTTTCAGTAATTTCTTAGATTGAGCTCATTTGCAGGTTACCTGCATTCTCTGCAACTTCAATTTCTCCATTTCTTCAGTTTCAGCAAACGCGTTTCTCTGTATCTATCAATCTCGCAATTTCGAGCAATAACATATATTGAAGCATTTTCTCTATAAGCAGATATAACATATTCGTACTCTTTGCAAAATCTCCTATCTTCATCAAATTCTATCTTTGTATCATCTGCTCGTTCACTGATTGTACAACTTTCTTCAATTCAATCACTTTCTACATCTCCAATAATTTTTAATGTTGAACTACACAAATAGAACGATTTCTAACAAACTACTCATTTTTCAATGTTCTTTGTTTAATTATGCCTTCAATATCTGCATTCTTATATTTTTCAACAGAATTGGTTTCTACCTCAAGCAAAAGTACTCAGTTTCTTGTAATTCATCAAATTCTGCAGATTCCCAATTCTCTACGTAATCTGCACAAACAATTTCTCCATATCCCTCAATTTAAACAAACCTGGTTCGATGCGGAAAGCAAAATATCAAAACTTACCAATTGATGAGATTCTATCATTTTCTCTATCTGCAGATATTTCTCATTCCCCCTATTTGTAAAATCTTTTATTTTAATGAAATTCTCTGCTTGTAGGATCTGCTGCTTCTCTCCATGTACAAGTTACTTACTCTCCAACAACCTCACTATGTCTATTAATTTCCTCTGCCTATCTAAACAAGTGTCTCTATTTCAATCGCTCCACACATCTAGACTTAGTTATGATTCAACTGAACTTACAATTTCTGAATTTCAATATCTATCAGTAAATGTAGTTCTCTGCATCTATCAAAATCGTATTTTTCAGTAATTTCTTAGATTGAGCTCATTTGCAGGTTACCTGCATTCTCTGCAACTTCAATTTCTCCATTTCTTCAGTTTCAGCAAACGCGTTTCTCTGTATCTATCAATCTCGCAATTTCGAGCAATAACATATATTGAAGCATTTTCTCTATAAGCAGATATAACATATTCGTACTCTTTGCAAAATCTCCTATCTTCATCAAATTCTATCTTTGTATCATCTGCTCGTTCACTGATTGTACAACTTTCTTCAATTCAATCACTTTCTACATCTCCAATAATTTTTAATGTTGAACTACACAAATAGAACGATTTCTAACAAACTACTCATTTTTCAATGTTCTTTGTTTAATTATGCCTTCAATATCTGCATTCTTATATTTTTCAACAGAATTGGTTTCTACCTCAAGCAAAAGTACTCAGTTTCTTGTAATTCATCAAATTCTGCAGATTCCCAATTCTCTACGTAATCTGCACAAACAATTTCTCCATATCCCTCAATTTAAACAAACCTGGTTCGATGCGGAAAGCAAAATATCAAAACTTACCAATTGATGAGATTCTATCATTTTCTCTATCTGCAGATATTTCTCATTCCCCCTATTTGTAAAATCTTTTATTTTAATGAAATTCTCTGCTTGTAGGATCTGCTGCTTCTCTCCATGTACAAGTTACTTACTCTCCAACAACCTCACTATGTCTATTAATTTCCTCTGCCTATCTAAACAAGTGTCTCTATTTCAATCGCTCCACACATCTAGACTTAGTTATGATTCAACTGAACTTACAATTTCTGAATTTCAATATCTATCAGTAAATGTAGTTCTCTGCATCTATCAAAATCGTATTTTTCAGTAATTTCTTAGATTGAGCTCATTTGCAGGTTACCTGCATTCTCTGCAACTTCAATTTCTCCATTTCTTCAGTTTCAGCAAACGCGTTTCTCTGTATCTATCAATCTCGCAATTTCGAGCAATAACATATATTGAAGCATTTTCTCTATAAGCAGATATAACATATTCGTACTCTTTGCAAAATCTCCTATCTTCATCAAATTCTATCTTTGTATCATCTGCTCGTTCACTGATTGTACAACTTTCTTCAATTCAATCACTTTCTACATCTCCAATAATTTTTAATGTTGAACTACACAAATAGAACGATTTCTAACAAACTACTCATTTTTCAATGTTCTTTGTTTAATTATGCCTTCAATATCTGCATTCTTATATTTTTCAACAGAATTGGTTTCTACCTCAAGCAAAAGTACTCAGTTTCTTGTAATTCATCAAATTCTGCAGATTCCCAATTCTCTACGTAATCTGCACAAACAATTTCTCCATATCCCTCAATTTAAACAAACCTGGTTCGATGCGGAAAGCAAAATATCAAAACTTACCAATTGATGAGATTCTATCATTTTCTCTATCTGCAGATATTTCTCATTCCCCCTATTTGTAAAATCTTTTATTTTAATGAAATTCTCTGCTTGTAGGATCTGCTGCTTCTCTCCATGTACAAGTTACTTACTCTCCAACAACCTCACTATGTCTATTAATTTCCTCTGCCTATCTAAACAAGTGTCTCTATTTCAATCGCTCCACACATCTAGACTTAGTTATGATTCAACTGAACTTACAATTTCTGAATTTCAATATCTATCAGTAAATGTAGTTCTCTGCATCTATCAAAATCGTATTTTTCAGTAATTTCTTAGATTGAGCTCATTTGCAGGTTACCTGCATTCTCTGCAACTTCAATTTCTCCATTTCTTCAGTTTCAGCAAACGCGTTTCTCTGTATCTATCAATCTCGCAATTTCGAGCAATAACATATATTGAAGCATTTTCTCTATAAGCAGATATAACATATTCGTACTCTTTGCAAAATCTCCTATCTTCATCAAATTCTATCTTTGTATCATCTGCTCGTTCACTGATTGTACAACTTTCTTCAATTCAATCACTTTCTACATCTCCAATAATTTTTAATGTTGAACTACACAAATAGAACGATTTCTAACAAACTACTCATTTTTCAATGTTCTTTGTTTAATTATGCCTTCAATATCTGCATTCTTATATTTTTCAACAGAATTGGTTTCTACCTCAAGCAAAAGTACTCAGTTTCTTGTAATTCATCAAATTCTGCAGATTCCCAATTCTCTACGTAATCTGCACAAACAATTTCTCCATATCCCTCAATTTAAACAAACCTGGTTCGATGCGGAAAGCAAAATATCAAAACTTACCAATTGATGAGATTCTATCATTTTCTCTATCTGCAGATATTTCTCATTCCCCCTATTTGTAAAATCTTTTATTTTAATGAAATTCTCTGCTTGTAGGATCTGCTGCTTCTCTCCATGTACAAGTTACTTACTCTCCAACAACCTCACTATGTCTATTAATTTCCTCTGCCTATCTAAACAAGTGTCTCTATTTCAATCGCTCCACACATCTAGACTTAGTTATGATTCAACTGAACTTACAATTTCTGAATTTCAATATCTATCAGTAAATGTAGTTCTCTGCATCTATCAAAATCGTATTTTTCAGTAATTTCTTAGATTGAGCTCATTTGCAGGTTACCTGCATTCTCTGCAACTTCAATTTCTCCATTTCTTCAGTTTCAGCAAACGCGTTTCTCTGTATCTATCAATCTCGCAATTTCGAGCAATAACATATATTGAAGCATTTTCTCTATAAGCAGATATAACATATTCGTACTCTTTGCAAAATCTCCTATCTTCATCAAATTCTATCTTTGTATCATCTGCTCGTTCACTGATTGTACAACTTTCTTCAATTCAATCACTTTCTACATCTCCAATAATTTTTAATGTTGAACTACACAAATAGAACGATTTCTAACAAACTACTCATTTTTCAATGTTCTTTGTTTAATTATGCCTTCAATATCTGCATTCTTATATTTTTCAACAGAATTGGTTTCTACCTCAAGCAAAAGTACTCAGTTTCTTGTAATTCATCAAATTCTGCAGATTCCCAATTCTCTACGTAATCTGCACAAACAATTTCTCCATATCCCTCAATTTAAACAAACCTGGTTCGATGCGGAAAGCAAAATATCAAAACTTACCAATTGATGAGATTCTATCATTTTCTCTATCTGCAGATATTTCTCATTCCCCCTATTTGTAAAATCTTTTATTTTAATGAAATTCTCTGCTTGTAGGATCTGCTGCTTCTCTCCATGTACAAGTTACTTACTCTCCAACAACCTCACTATGTCTATTAATTTCCTCTGCCTATCTAAACAAGTGTCTCTATTTCAATCGCTCCACACATCTAGACTTAGTTATGATTCAACTGAACTTACAATTTCTGAATTTCAATATCTATCAGTAAATGTAGTTCTCTGCATCTATCAAAATCGTATTTTTCAGTAATTTCTTAGATTGAGCTCATTTGCAGGTTACCTGCATTCTCTGCAACTTCAATTTCTCCATTTCTTCAGTTTCAGCAAACGCGTTTCTCTGTATCTATCAATCTCGCAATTTCGAGCAATAACATATATTGAAGCATTTTCTCTATAAGCAGATATAACATATTCGTACTCTTTGCAAAATCTCCTATCTTCATCAAATTCTATCTTTGTATCATCTGCTCGTTCACTGATTGTACAACTTTCTTCAATTCAATCACTTTCTACATCTCCAATAATTTTTAATGTTGAACTACACAAATAGAACGATTTCTAACAAACTACTCATTTTTCAATGTTCTTTGTTTAATTATGCCTTCAATATCTGCATTCTTATATTTTTCAACAGAATTGGTTTCTACCTCAAGCAAAAGTACTCAGTTTCTTGTAATTCATCAAATTCTGCAGATTCCCAATTCTCTACGTAATCTGCACAAACAATTTCTCCATATCCCTCAATTTAAACAAACCTGGTTCGATGCGGAAAGCAAAATATCAAAACTTACCAATTGATGAGATTCTATCATTTTCTCTATCTGCAGATATTTCTCATTCCCCCTATTTGTAAAATCTTTTATTTTAATGAAATTCTCTGCTTGTAGGATCTGCTGCTTCTCTCCATGTACAAGTTACTTACTCTCCAACAACCTCACTATGTCTATTAATTTCCTCTGCCTATCTAAACAAGTGTCTCTATTTCAATCGCTCCACACATCTAGACTTAGTTATGATTCAACTGAACTTACAATTTCTGAATTTCAATATCTATCAGTAAATGTAGTTCTCTGCATCTATCAAAATCGTATTTTTCAGTAATTTCTTAGATTGAGCTCATTTGCAGGTTACCTGCATTCTCTGCAACTTCAATTTCTCCATTTCTTCAGTTTCAGCAAACGCGTTTCTCTGTATCTATCAATCTCGCAATTTCGAGCAATAACATATATTGAAGCATTTTCTCTATAAGCAGATATAACATATTCGTACTCTTTGCAAAATCTCCTATCTTCATCAAATTCTATCTTTGTATCATCTGCTCGTTCACTGATTGTACAACTTTCTTCAATTCAATCACTTTCTACATCTCCAATAATTTTTAATGTTGAACTACACAAATAGAACGATTTCTAACAAACTACTCATTTTTCAATGTTCTTTGTTTAATTATGCCTTCAATATCTGCATTCTTATATTTTTCAACAGAATTGGTTTCTACCTCAAGCAAAAGTACTCAGTTTCTTGTAATTCATCAAATTCTGCAGATTCCCAATTCTCTACGTAATCTGCACAAACAATTTCTCCATATCCCTCAATTTAAACAAACCTGGTTCGATGCGGAAAGCAAAATATCAAAACTTACCAATTGATGAGATTCTATCATTTTCTCTATCTGCAGATATTTCTCATTCCCCCTATTTGTAAAATCTTTTATTTTAATGAAATTCTCTGCTTGTAGGATCTGCTGCTTCTCTCCATGTACAAGTTACTTACTCTCCAACAACCTCACTATGTCTATTAATTTCCTCTGCCTATCTAAACAAGTGTCTCTATTTCAATCGCTCCACACATCTAGACTTAGTTATGATTCAACTGAACTTACAATTTCTGAATTTCAATATCTATCAGTAAATGTAGTTCTCTGCATCTATCAAAATCGTATTTTTCAGTAATTTCTTAGATTGAGCTCATTTGCAGGTTACCTGCATTCTCTGCAACTTCAATTTCTCCATTTCTTCAGTTTCAGCAAACGCGTTTCTCTGTATCTATCAATCTCGCAATTTCGAGCAATAACATATATTGAAGCATTTTCTCTATAAGCAGATATAACATATTCGTACTCTTTGCAAAATCTCCTATCTTCATCAAATTCTATCTTTGTATCATCTGCTCGTTCACTGATTGTACAACTTTCTTCAATTCAATCACTTTCTACATCTCCAATAATTTTTAATGTTGAACTACACAAATAGAACGATTTCTAACAAACTACTCATTTTTCAATGTTCTTTGTTTAATTATGCCTTCAATATCTGCATTCTTATATTTTTCAACAGAATTGGTTTCTACCTCAAGCAAAAGTACTCAGTTTCTTGTAATTCATCAAATTCTGCAGATTCCCAATTCTCTACGTAATCTGCACAAACAATTTCTCCATATCCCTCAATTTAAACAAACCTGGTTCGATGCGGAAAGCAAAATATCAAAACTTACCAATTGATGAGATTCTATCATTTTCTCTATCTGCAGATATTTCTCATTCCCCCTATTTGTAAAATCTTTTATTTTAATGAAATTCTCTGCTTGTAGGATCTGCTGCTTCTCTCCATGTACAAGTTACTTACTCTCCAACAACCTCACTATGTCTATTAATTTCCTCTGCCTATCTAAACAAGTGTCTCTATTTCAATCGCTCCACACATCTAGACTTAGTTATGATTCAACTGAACTTACAATTTCTGAATTTCAATATCTATCAGTAAATGTAGTTCTCTGCATCTATCAAAATCGTATTTTTCAGTAATTTCTTAGATTGAGCTCATTTGCAGGTTACCTGCATTCTCTGCAACTTCAATTTCTCCATTTCTTCAGTTTCAGCAAACGCGTTTCTCTGTATCTATCAATCTCGCAATTTCGAGCAATAACATATATTGAAGCATTTTCTCTATAAGCAGATATAACATATTCGTACTCTTTGCAAAATCTCCTATCTTCATCAAATTCTATCTTTGTATCATCTGCTCGTTCACTGATTGTACAACTTTCTTCAATTCAATCACTTTCTACATCTCCAATAATTTTTAATGTTGAACTACACAAATAGAACGATTTCTAACAAACTACTCATTTTTCAATGTTCTTTGTTTAATTATGCCTTCAATATCTGCATTCTTATATTTTTCAACAGAATTGGTTTCTACCTCAAGCAAAAGTACTCAGTTTCTTGTAATTCATCAAATTCTGCAGATTCCCAATTCTCTACGTAATCTGCACAAACAATTTCTCCATATCCCTCAATTTAAACAAACCTGGTTCGATGCGGAAAGCAAAATATCAAAACTTACCAATTGATGAGATTCTATCATTTTCTCTATCTGCAGATATTTCTCATTCCCCCTATTTGTAAAATCTTTTATTTTAATGAAATTCTCTGCTTGTAGGATCTGCTGCTTCTCTCCATGTACAAGTTACTTACTCTCCAACAACCTCACTATGTCTATTAATTTCCTCTGCCTATCTAAACAAGTGTCTCTATTTCAATCGCTCCACACATCTAGACTTAGTTATGATTCAACTGAACTTACAATTTCTGAATTTCAATATCTATCAGTAAATGTAGTTCTCTGCATCTATCAAAATCGTATTTTTCAGTAATTTCTTAGATTGAGCTCATTTGCAGGTTACCTGCATTCTCTGCAACTTCAATTTCTCCATTTCTTCAGTTTCAGCAAACGCGTTTCTCTGTATCTATCAATCTCGCAATTTCGAGCAATAACATATATTGAAGCATTTTCTCTATAAGCAGATATAACATATTCGTACTCTTTGCAAAATCTCCTATCTTCATCAAATTCTATCTTTGTATCATCTGCTCGTTCACTGATTGTACAACTTTCTTCAATTCAATCACTTTCTACATCTCCAATAATTTTTAATGTTGAACTACACAAATAGAACGATTTCTAACAAACTACTCATTTTTCAATGTTCTTTGTTTAATTATGCCTTCAATATCTGCATTCTTATATTTTTCAACAGAATTGGTTTCTACCTCAAGCAAAAGTACTCAGTTTCTTGTAATTCATCAAATTCTGCAGATTCCCAATTCTCTACGTAATCTGCACAAACAATTTCTCCATATCCCTCAATTTAAACAAACCTGGTTCGATGCGGAAAGCAAAATATCAAAACTTACCAATTGATGAGATTCTATCATTTTCTCTATCTGCAGATATTTCTCATTCCCCCTATTTGTAAAATCTTTTATTTTAATGAAATTCTCTGCTTGTAGGATCTGCTGCTTCTCTCCATGTACAAGTTACTTACTCTCCAACAACCTCACTATGTCTATTAATTTCCTCTGCCTATCTAAACAAGTGTCTCTATTTCAATCGCTCCACACATCTAGACTTAGTTATGATTCAACTGAACTTACAATTTCTGAATTTCAATATCTATCAGTAAATGTAGTTCTCTGCATCTATCAAAATCGTATTTTTCAGTAATTTCTTAGATTGAGCTCATTTGCAGGTTACCTGCATTCTCTGCAACTTCAATTTCTCCATTTCTTCAGTTTCAGCAAACGCGTTTCTCTGTATCTATCAATCTCGCAATTTCGAGCAATAACATATATTGAAGCATTTTCTCTATAAGCAGATATAACATATTCGTACTCTTTGCAAAATCTCCTATCTTCATCAAATTCTATCTTTGTATCATCTGCTCGTTCACTGATTGTACAACTTTCTTCAATTCAATCACTTTCTACATCTCCAATAATTTTTAATGTTGAACTACACAAATAGAACGATTTCTAACAAACTACTCATTTTTCAATGTTCTTTGTTTAATTATGCCTTCAATATCTGCATTCTTATATTTTTCAACAGAATTGGTTTCTACCTCAAGCAAAAGTACTCAGTTTCTTGTAATTCATCAAATTCTGCAGATTCCCAATTCTCTACGTAATCTGCACAAACAATTTCTCCATATCCCTCAATTTAAACAAACCTGGTTCGATGCGGAAAGCAAAATATCAAAACTTACCAATTGATGAGATTCTATCATTTTCTCTATCTGCAGATATTTCTCATTCCCCCTATTTGTAAAATCTTTTATTTTAATGAAATTCTCTGCTTGTAGGATCTGCTGCTTCTCTCCATGTACAAGTTACTTACTCTCCAACAACCTCACTATGTCTATTAATTTCCTCTGCCTATCTAAACAAGTGTCTCTATTTCAATCGCTCCACACATCTAGACTTAGTTATGATTCAACTGAACTTACAATTTCTGAATTTCAATATCTATCAGTAAATGTAGTTCTCTGCATCTATCAAAATCGTATTTTTCAGTAATTTCTTAGATTGAGCTCATTTGCAGGTTACCTGCATTCTCTGCAACTTCAATTTCTCCATTTCTTCAGTTTCAGCAAACGCGTTTCTCTGTATCTATCAATCTCGCAATTTCGAGCAATAACATATATTGAAGCATTTTCTCTATAAGCAGATATAACATATTCGTACTCTTTGCAAAATCTCCTATCTTCATCAAATTCTATCTTTGTATCATCTGCTCGTTCACTGATTGTACAACTTTCTTCAATTCAATCACTTTCTACATCTCCAATAATTTTTAATGTTGAACTACACAAATAGAACGATTTCTAACAAACTACTCATTTTTCAATGTTCTTTGTTTAATTATGCCTTCAATATCTGCATTCTTATATTTTTCAACAGAATTGGTTTCTACCTCAAGCAAAAGTACTCAGTTTCTTGTAATTCATCAAATTCTGCAGATTCCCAATTCTCTACGTAATCTGCACAAACAATTTCTCCATATCCCTCAATTTAAACAAACCTGGTTCGATGCGGAAAGCAAAATATCAAAACTTACCAATTGATGAGATTCTATCATTTTCTCTATCTGCAGATATTTCTCATTCCCCCTATTTGTAAAATCTTTTATTTTAATGAAATTCTCTGCTTGTAGGATCTGCTGCTTCTCTCCATGTACAAGTTACTTACTCTCCAACAACCTCACTATGTCTATTAATTTCCTCTGCCTATCTAAACAAGTGTCTCTATTTCAATCGCTCCACACATCTAGACTTAGTTATGATTCAACTGAACTTACAATTTCTGAATTTCAATATCTATCAGTAAATGTAGTTCTCTGCATCTATCAAAATCGTATTTTTCAGTAATTTCTTAGATTGAGCTCATTTGCAGGTTACCTGCATTCTCTGCAACTTCAATTTCTCCATTTCTTCAGTTTCAGCAAACGCGTTTCTCTGTATCTATCAATCTCGCAATTTCGAGCAATAACATATATTGAAGCATTTTCTCTATAAGCAGATATAACATATTCGTACTCTTTGCAAAATCTCCTATCTTCATCAAATTCTATCTTTGTATCATCTGCTCGTTCACTGATTGTACAACTTTCTTCAATTCAATCACTTTCTACATCTCCAATAATTTTTAATGTTGAACTACACAAATAGAACGATTTCTAACAAACTACTCATTTTTCAATGTTCTTTGTTTAATTATGCCTTCAATATCTGCATTCTTATATTTTTCAACAGAATTGGTTTCTACCTCAAGCAAAAGTACTCAGTTTCTTGTAATTCATCAAATTCTGCAGATTCCCAATTCTCTACGTAATCTGCACAAACAATTTCTCCATATCCCTCAATTTAAACAAACCTGGTTCGATGCGGAAAGCAAAATATCAAAACTTACCAATTGATGAGATTCTATCATTTTCTCTATCTGCAGATATTTCTCATTCCCCCTATTTGTAAAATCTTTTATTTTAATGAAATTCTCTGCTTGTAGGATCTGCTGCTTCTCTCCATGTACAAGTTACTTACTCTCCAACAACCTCACTATGTCTATTAATTTCCTCTGCCTATCTAAACAAGTGTCTCTATTTCAATCGCTCCACACATCTAGACTTAGTTATGATTCAACTGAACTTACAATTTCTGAATTTCAATATCTATCAGTAAATGTAGTTCTCTGCATCTATCAAAATCGTATTTTTCAGTAATTTCTTAGATTGAGCTCATTTGCAGGTTACCTGCATTCTCTGCAACTTCAATTTCTCCATTTCTTCAGTTTCAGCAAACGCGTTTCTCTGTATCTATCAATCTCGCAATTTCGAGCAATAACATATATTGAAGCATTTTCTCTATAAGCAGATATAACATATTCGTACTCTTTGCAAAATCTCCTATCTTCATCAAATTCTATCTTTGTATCATCTGCTCGTTCACTGATTGTACAACTTTCTTCAATTCAATCACTTTCTACATCTCCAATAATTTTTAATGTTGAACTACACAAATAGAACGATTTCTAACAAACTACTCATTTTTCAATGTTCTTTGTTTAATTATGCCTTCAATATCTGCATTCTTATATTTTTCAACAGAATTGGTTTCTACCTCAAGCAAAAGTACTCAGTTTCTTGTAATTCATCAAATTCTGCAGATTCCCAATTCTCTACGTAATCTGCACAAACAATTTCTCCATATCCCTCAATTTAAACAAACCTGGTTCGATGCGGAAAGCAAAATATCAAAACTTACCAATTGATGAGATTCTATCATTTTCTCTATCTGCAGATATTTCTCATTCCCCCTATTTGTAAAATCTTTTATTTTAATGAAATTCTCTGCTTGTAGGATCTGCTGCTTCTCTCCATGTACAAGTTACTTACTCTCCAACAACCTCACTATGTCTATTAATTTCCTCTGCCTATCTAAACAAGTGTCTCTATTTCAATCGCTCCACACATCTAGACTTAGTTATGATTCAACTGAACTTACAATTTCTGAATTTCAATATCTATCAGTAAATGTAGTTCTCTGCATCTATCAAAATCGTATTTTTCAGTAATTTCTTAGATTGAGCTCATTTGCAGGTTACCTGCATTCTCTGCAACTTCAATTTCTCCATTTCTTCAGTTTCAGCAAACGCGTTTCTCTGTATCTATCAATCTCGCAATTTCGAGCAATAACATATATTGAAGCATTTTCTCTATAAGCAGATATAACATATTCGTACTCTTTGCAAAATCTCCTATCTTCATCAAATTCTATCTTTGTATCATCTGCTCGTTCACTGATTGTACAACTTTCTTCAATTCAATCACTTTCTACATCTCCAATAATTTTTAATGTTGAACTACACAAATAGAACGATTTCTAACAAACTACTCATTTTTCAATGTTCTTTGTTTAATTATGCCTTCAATATCTGCATTCTTATATTTTTCAACAGAATTGGTTTCTACCTCAAGCAAAAGTACTCAGTTTCTTGTAATTCATCAAATTCTGCAGATTCCCAATTCTCTACGTAATCTGCACAAACAATTTCTCCATATCCCTCAATTTAAACAAACCTGGTTCGATGCGGAAAGCAAAATATCAAAACTTACCAATTGATGAGATTCTATCATTTTCTCTATCTGCAGATATTTCTCATTCCCCCTATTTGTAAAATCTTTTATTTTAATGAAATTCTCTGCTTGTAGGATCTGCTGCTTCTCTCCATGTACAAGTTACTTACTCTCCAACAACCTCACTATGTCTATTAATTTCCTCTGCCTATCTAAACAAGTGTCTCTATTTCAATCGCTCCACACATCTAGACTTAGTTATGATTCAACTGAACTTACAATTTCTGAATTTCAATATCTATCAGTAAATGTAGTTCTCTGCATCTATCAAAATCGTATTTTTCAGTAATTTCTTAGATTGAGCTCATTTGCAGGTTACCTGCATTCTCTGCAACTTCAATTTCTCCATTTCTTCAGTTTCAGCAAACGCGTTTCTCTGTATCTATCAATCTCGCAATTTCGAGCAATAACATATATTGAAGCATTTTCTCTATAAGCAGATATAACATATTCGTACTCTTTGCAAAATCTCCTATCTTCATCAAATTCTATCTTTGTATCATCTGCTCGTTCACTGATTGTACAACTTTCTTCAATTCAATCACTTTCTACATCTCCAATAATTTTTAATGTTGAACTACACAAATAGAACGATTTCTAACAAACTACTCATTTTTCAATGTTCTTTGTTTAATTATGCCTTCAATATCTGCATTCTTATATTTTTCAACAGAATTGGTTTCTACCTCAAGCAAAAGTACTCAGTTTCTTGTAATTCATCAAATTCTGCAGATTCCCAATTCTCTACGTAATCTGCACAAACAATTTCTCCATATCCCTCAATTTAAACAAACCTGGTTCGATGCGGAAAGCAAAATATCAAAACTTACCAATTGATGAGATTCTATCATTTTCTCTATCTGCAGATATTTCTCATTCCCCCTATTTGTAAAATCTTTTATTTTAATGAAATTCTCTGCTTGTAGGATCTGCTGCTTCTCTCCATGTACAAGTTACTTACTCTCCAACAACCTCACTATGTCTATTAATTTCCTCTGCCTATCTAAACAAGTGTCTCTATTTCAATCGCTCCACACATCTAGACTTAGTTATGATTCAACTGAACTTACAATTTCTGAATTTCAATATCTATCAGTAAATGTAGTTCTCTGCATCTATCAAAATCGTATTTTTCAGTAATTTCTTAGATTGAGCTCATTTGCAGGTTACCTGCATTCTCTGCAACTTCAATTTCTCCATTTCTTCAGTTTCAGCAAACGCGTTTCTCTGTATCTATCAATCTCGCAATTTCGAGCAATAACATATATTGAAGCATTTTCTCTATAAGCAGATATAACATATTCGTACTCTTTGCAAAATCTCCTATCTTCATCAAATTCTATCTTTGTATCATCTGCTCGTTCACTGATTGTACAACTTTCTTCAATTCAATCACTTTCTACATCTCCAATAATTTTTAATGTTGAACTACACAAATAGAACGATTTCTAACAAACTACTCATTTTTCAATGTTCTTTGTTTAATTATGCCTTCAATATCTGCATTCTTATATTTTTCAACAGAATTGGTTTCTACCTCAAGCAAAAGTACTCAGTTTCTTGTAATTCATCAAATTCTGCAGATTCCCAATTCTCTACGTAATCTGCACAAACAATTTCTCCATATCCCTCAATTTAAACAAACCTGGTTCGATGCGGAAAGCAAAATATCAAAACTTACCAATTGATGAGATTCTATCATTTTCTCTATCTGCAGATATTTCTCATTCCCCCTATTTGTAAAATCTTTTATTTTAATGAAATTCTCTGCTTGTAGGATCTGCTGCTTCTCTCCATGTACAAGTTACTTACTCTCCAACAACCTCACTATGTCTATTAATTTCCTCTGCCTATCTAAACAAGTGTCTCTATTTCAATCGCTCCACACATCTAGACTTAGTTATGATTCAACTGAACTTACAATTTCTGAATTTCAATATCTATCAGTAAATGTAGTTCTCTGCATCTATCAAAATCGTATTTTTCAGTAATTTCTTAGATTGAGCTCATTTGCAGGTTACCTGCATTCTCTGCAACTTCAATTTCTCCATTTCTTCAGTTTCAGCAAACGCGTTTCTCTGTATCTATCAATCTCGCAATTTCGAGCAATAACATATATTGAAGCATTTTCTCTATAAGCAGATATAACATATTCGTACTCTTTGCAAAATCTCCTATCTTCATCAAATTCTATCTTTGTATCATCTGCTCGTTCACTGATTGTACAACTTTCTTCAATTCAATCACTTTCTACATCTCCAATAATTTTTAATGTTGAACTACACAAATAGAACGATTTCTAACAAACTACTCATTTTTCAATGTTCTTTGTTTAATTATGCCTTCAATATCTGCATTCTTATATTTTTCAACAGAATTGGTTTCTACCTCAAGCAAAAGTACTCAGTTTCTTGTAATTCATCAAATTCTGCAGATTCCCAATTCTCTACGTAATCTGCACAAACAATTTCTCCATATCCCTCAATTTAAACAAACCTGGTTCGATGCGGAAAGCAAAATATCAAAACTTACCAATTGATGAGATTCTATCATTTTCTCTATCTGCAGATATTTCTCATTCCCCCTATTTGTAAAATCTTTTATTTTAATGAAATTCTCTGCTTGTAGGATCTGCTGCTTCTCTCCATGTACAAGTTACTTACTCTCCAACAACCTCACTATGTCTATTAATTTCCTCTGCCTATCTAAACAAGTGTCTCTATTTCAATCGCTCCACACATCTAGACTTAGTTATGATTCAACTGAACTTACAATTTCTGAATTTCAATATCTATCAGTAAATGTAGTTCTCTGCATCTATCAAAATCGTATTTTTCAGTAATTTCTTAGATTGAGCTCATTTGCAGGTTACCTGCATTCTCTGCAACTTCAATTTCTCCATTTCTTCAGTTTCAGCAAACGCGTTTCTCTGTATCTATCAATCTCGCAATTTCGAGCAATAACATATATTGAAGCATTTTCTCTATAAGCAGATATAACATATTCGTACTCTTTGCAAAATCTCCTATCTTCATCAAATTCTATCTTTGTATCATCTGCTCGTTCACTGATTGTACAACTTTCTTCAATTCAATCACTTTCTACATCTCCAATAATTTTTAATGTTGAACTACACAAATAGAACGATTTCTAACAAACTACTCATTTTTCAATGTTCTTTGTTTAATTATGCCTTCAATATCTGCATTCTTATATTTTTCAACAGAATTGGTTTCTACCTCAAGCAAAAGTACTCAGTTTCTTGTAATTCATCAAATTCTGCAGATTCCCAATTCTCTACGTAATCTGCACAAACAATTTCTCCATATCCCTCAATTTAAACAAACCTGGTTCGATGCGGAAAGCAAAATATCAAAACTTACCAATTGATGAGATTCTATCATTTTCTCTATCTGCAGATATTTCTCATTCCCCCTATTTGTAAAATCTTTTATTTTAATGAAATTCTCTGCTTGTAGGATCTGCTGCTTCTCTCCATGTACAAGTTACTTACTCTCCAACAACCTCACTATGTCTATTAATTTCCTCTGCCTATCTAAACAAGTGTCTCTATTTCAATCGCTCCACACATCTAGACTTAGTTATGATTCAACTGAACTTACAATTTCTGAATTTCAATATCTATCAGTAAATGTAGTTCTCTGCATCTATCAAAATCGTATTTTTCAGTAATTTCTTAGATTGAGCTCATTTGCAGGTTACCTGCATTCTCTGCAACTTCAATTTCTCCATTTCTTCAGTTTCAGCAAACGCGGTTCTCTGTATCTATCAATCTCGCAATTTCGAGCAATAACATATATTGAAGCATTTTCTCTATAAGCAGATATAACATATTCGTACTCTTTGCAAAATCTCCTATCTTCATCAAATTCTATCTTTGTATCATCTGCTCGTTCACTGATTGTACAACTTTCTTCAATTCAATCACTTTCTACATCTCCAATAATTTTTAATGTTGAACTACACAAATAGAACGATTTCTAACAAACTACTCATTTTTCAATGTTCTTTGTTTAATTATGCCTTCAATATCTGCATTCTTATATTTTTCAACAGAATTGGTTTCTACCTCAAGCAAAAGTACTCAGTTTCTTGTAATTCATCAAATTCTGCAGATTCCCAATTCTCTACGTAATCTGCACAAACAATTTCTCCATATCCCTCAATTTAAACAAACCTGGTTCGATGCGGAAAGCAAAATATCAAAACTTACCAATTGATGAGATTCTATCATTTTCTCTATCTGCAGATATTTCTCATTCCCCCTATTTGTAAAATCTTTTATTTTAATGAAATTCTCTGCTTGTAGGATCTGCTGCTTCTCTCCATGTACAAGTTACTTACTCTCCAACAACCTCACTATGTCTATTAATTTCCTCTGCCTATCTAAACAAGTGTCTCTATTTCAATCGCTCCACACATCTAGACTTAGTTATGATTCAACTGAACTTACAATTTCTGAATTTCAATATCTATCAGTAAATGTAGTTCTCTGCATCTATCAAAATCGTATTTTTCAGTAATTTCTTAGATTGAGCTCATTTGCAGGTTACCTGCATTCTCTGCAACTTCAATTTCTCCATTTCTTCAGTTTCAGCAAACGCGTTTCTCTGTATCTATCAATCTCGCAATTTCGAGCAATAACATATATTGAAGCATTTTCTCTATAAGCAGATATAACATATTCGTACTCTTTGCAAAATCTCCTATCTTCATCAAATTCTATCTTTGTATCATCTGCTCGTTCACTGATTGTACAACTTTCTTCAATTCAATCACTTTCTACATCTCCAATAATTTTTAATGTTGAACTACACAAATAGAACGATTTCTAACAAACTACTCATTTTTCAATGTTCTTTGTTTAATTATGCCTTCAATATCTGCATTCTTATATTTTTCAACAGAATTGGTTTCTACCTCAAGCAAAAGTACTCAGTTTCTTGTAATTCATCAAATTCTGCAGATTCCCAATTCTCTACGTAATCTGCACAAACAATTTCTCCATATCCCTCAATTTAAACAAACCTGGTTCGATGCGGAAAGCAAAATATCAAAACTTACCAATTGATGAGATTCTATCATTTTCTCTATCTGCAGATATTTCTCATTCCCCCTATTTGTAAAATCTTTTATTTTAATGAAATTCTCTGCTTGTAGGATCTGCTGCTTCTCTCCATGTACAAGTTACTTACTCTCCAACAACCTCACTATGTCTATTAATTTCCTCTGCCTATCTAAACAAGTGTCTCTATTTCAATCGCTCCA
This sequence comes from Carcharodon carcharias, assembly GCF_017639515.1. Classification (NCBI taxonomy): domain Eukaryota; kingdom Metazoa; phylum Chordata; class Chondrichthyes; order Lamniformes; family Lamnidae; genus Carcharodon; species Carcharodon carcharias. Next base: position 418,222 of record NW_024470784.1, on the reverse strand, counting down.
CACATCTAGACTTAGTTATGATTCAACTGAACTTACAATTTCTGAATTTCAATATCTATCAGTAAATGTAGTTCTCTGCATCTATCAAAATCGTATTTTTCAGTAATTTCTTAGATTGAGCTCATTTGCAGGTTACCTGCATTCTCTGCAACTTCAATTTCTCCATTTCTTCAGTTTCAGCAAACGCGTTTCTCTGTATCTATCAATCTCGCAATTTCGAGCAATAACATATATTGAAGCATTTTCTCTATAAGCAGATATAACATATTCGTACTCTTTGCAAAATCTCCTATCTTCATCAAATTCTATCTTTGTATCATCTGCTCGTTCACTGATTGTACAACTTTCTTCAATTCAATCACTTTCTACATCTCCAATAATTTTTAATGTTGAACTACACAAATAGAACGATTTCTAACAAACTACTCATTTTTCAATGTTCTTTGTTTAATTATGCCTTCAATATCTGCATTCTTATATTTTTCAACAGAATTGGTTTCTACCTCAAGCAAAAGTACTCAGTTTCTTGTAATTCATCAAATTCTGCAGATTCCCAATTCTCTACGTAATCTGCACAAACAATTTCTCCATATCCCTCAATTTAAACAAACCTGGTTCGATGCGGAAAGCAAAATATCAAAACTTACCAATTGATGAGATTCTATCATTTTCTCTATCTGCAGATATTTCTCATTCCCCCTATTTGTAAAATCTTTTATTTTAATGAAATTCTCTGCTTGTAGGATCTGCTGCTTCTCTCCATGTACAAGTTACTTACTCTCCAACAACCTCACTATGTCTATTAATTTCCTCTGCCTATCTAAACAAGTGTCTCTATTTCAATCGCTCCACACATCTAGACTTAGTTATGATTCAACTGAACTTACAATTTCTGAATTTCAATATCTATCAGTAAATGTAGTTCTCTGCATCTATCAAAATCGTATTTTTCAGTAATTTCTTAGATTGAGCTCATTTGCAGGTTACCTGCATTCTCTGCAACTTCAATTTCTCCATTTCTTCAGTTTCAGCAAACGCGTTTCTCTGTATCTATCAATCTCGCAATTTCGAGCAATAACATATATTGAAGCATTTTCTCTATAAGCAGATATAACATATTCGTACTCTTTGCAAAATCTCCTATCTTCATCAAATTCTATCTTTGTATCATCTGCTCGTTCACTGATTGTACAACTTTCTTCAATTCAATCACTTTCTACATCTCCAATAATTTTTAATGTTGAACTACACAAATAGAACGATTTCTAACAAACTACTCATTTTTCAATGTTCTTTGTTTAATTATGCCTTCAATATCTGCATTCTTATATTTTTCAACAGAATTGGTTTCTACCTCAAGCAAAAGTACTCAGTTTCTTGTAATTCATCAAATTCTGCAGATTCCCAATTCTCTACGTAATCTGCACAAACAATTTCTCCATATCCCTCAATTTAAACAAACCTGGTTCGATGCGGAAAGCAAAATATCAAAACTTACCAATTGATGAGATTCTATCATTTTCTCTATCTGCAGATATTTCTCATTCCCCCTATTTGTAAAATCTTTTATTTTAATGAAATTCTCTGCTTGTAGGATCTGCTGCTTCTCTCCATGTACAAGTTACTTACTCTCCAACAACCTCACTATGTCTATTAATTTCCTCTGCCTATCTAAACAAGTGTCTCTATTTCAATCGCTCCACACATCTAGACTTAGTTATGATTCAACTGAACTTACAATTTCTGAATTTCAATATCTATCAGTAAATGTAGTTCTCTGCATCTATCAAAATCGTATTTTTCAGTAATTTCTTAGATTGAGCTCATTTGCAGGTTACCTGCATTCTCTGCAACTTCAATTTCTCCATTTCTTCAGTTTCAGCAAACGCGGTTCTCTGTATCTATCAATCTCGCAATTTCGAGCAATAACATATATTGAAGCATTTTCTCTATAAGCAGATATAACATATTCGTACTCTTTGCAAAATCTCCTATCTTCATCAAATTCTATCTTTGTATCATCTGCTCGTTCACTGATTGTACAACTTTCTTCAATTCAATCACTTTCTACATCTCCAATAATTTTTAATGTTGAACTACACAAATAGAACGATTTCTAACAAACTACTCATTTTTCAATGTTCTTTGTTTAATTATGCCTTCAATATCTGCATTCTTATATTTTTCAACAGAATTGGTTTCTACCTCAAGCAAAAGTACTCAGTTTCTTGTAATTCATCAAATTCTGCAGATTCCCAATTCTCTACGTAATCTGCACAAACAATTTCTCCATATCCCTCAATTTAAACAAACCTGGTTCGATGCGGAAAGCAAAATATCAAAACTTACCAATTGATGAGATTCTATCATTTTCTCTATCTGCAGATATTTCTCATTCCCCCTATTTGTAAAATCTTTTATTTTAATGAAATTCTCTGCTTGTAGGATCTGCTGCTTCTCTCCATGTACAAGTTACTTACTCTCCAACAACCTCACTATGTCTATTAATTTCCTCTGCCTATCTAAACAAGTGTCTCTATTTCAATCGCTCCACACATCTAGACTTAGTTATGATTCAACTGAACTTACAATTTCTGAATTTCAATATCTATCAGTAAATGTAGTTCTCTGCATCTATCAAAATCGTATTTTTCAGTAATTTCTTAGATTGAGCTCATTTGCAGGTTACCTGCATTCTCTGCAACTTCAATTTCTCCATTTCTTCAGTTTCAGCAAACGCGTTTCTCTGTATCTATCAATCTCGCAATTTCGAGCAATAACATATATTGAAGCATTTTCTCTATAAGCAGATATAACATATTCGTACTCTTTGCAAAATCTCCTATCTTCATCAAATTCTATCTTTGTATCATCTGCTCGTTCACTGATTGTACAACTTTCTTCAATTCAATCACTTTCTACATCTCCAATAATTTTTAATGTTGAACTACACAAATAGAACGATTTCTAACAAACTACTCATTTTTCAATGTTCTTTGTTTAATTATGCCTTCAATATCTGCATTCTTATATTTTTCAACAGAATTGGTTTCTACCTCAAGCAAAAGTACTCAGTTTCTTGTAATTCATCAAATTCTGCAGATTCCCAATTCTCTACGTAATCTGCACAAACAATTTCTCCATATCCCTCAATTTAAACAAACCTGGTTCGATGCGGAAAGCAAAATATCAAAACTTACCAATTGATGAGATTCTATCATTTTCTCTATCTGCAGATATTTCTCATTCCCCCTATTTGTAAAATCTTTTATTTTAATGAAATTCTCTGCTTGTAGGATCTGCTGCTTCTCTCCATGTACAAGTTACTTACTCTCCAACAACCTCACTATGTCTATTAATTTCCTCTGCCTATCTAAACAAGTGTCTCTATTTCAATCGCTCCACACATCTAGACTTAGTTATGATTCAACTGAACTTACAATTTCTGAATTTCAATATCTATCAGTAAATGTAGTTCTCTGCATCTATCAAAATCGTATTTTTCAGTAATTTCTTAGATTGAGCTCATTTGCAGGTTACCTGCATTCTCTGCAACTTCAATTTCTCCATTTCTTCAGTTTCAGCAAACGCGTTTCTCTGTATCTATCAATCTCGCAATTTCGAGCAATAACATATATTGAAGCATTTTCTCTATAAGCAGATATAACATATTCGTACTCTTTGCAAAATCTCCTATCTTCATCAAATTCTATCTTTGTATCATCTGCTCGTTCACTGATTGTACAACTTTCTTCAATTCAATCACTTTCTACATCTCCAATAATTTTTAATGTTGAACTACACAAATAGAACGATTTCTAACAAACTACTCATTTTTCAATGTTCTTTGTTTAATTATGCCTTCAATATCTGCATTCTTATATTTTTCAACAGAATTGGTTTCTACCTCAAGCAAAAGTACTCAGTTTCTTGTAATTCATCAAATTCTGCAGATTCCCAATTCTCTACGTAATCTGCACAAACAATTTCTCCATATCCCTCAATTTAAACAAACCTGGTTCGATGCGGAAAGCAAAATATCAAAACTTACCAATTGATGAGATTCTATCATTTTCTCTATCTGCAGATATTTCTCATTCCCCCTATTTGTAAAATCTTTTATTTTAATGAAATTCTCTGCTTGTAGGATCTGCTGCTTCTCTCCATGTACAAGTTACTTACTCTCCAACAACCTCACTATGTCTATTAATTTCCTCTGCCTATCTAAACAAGTGTCTCTATTTCAATCGCTCCACACATCTAGACTTAGTTATGATTCAACTGAACTTACAATTTCTGAATTTCAATATCTATCAGTAAATGTAGTTCTCTGCATCTATCAAAATCGTATTTTTCAGTAATTTCTTAGATTGAGCTCATTTGCAGGTTACCTGCATTCTCTGCAACTTCAATTTCTCCATTTCTTCAGTTTCAGCAAACGCGTTTCTCTGTATCTATCAATCTCGCAATTTCGAGCAATAACATATATTGAAGCATTTTCTCTATAAGCAGATATAACATATTCGTACTCTTTGCAAAATCTCCTATCTTCATCAAATTCTATCTTTGTATCATCTGCTCGTTCACTGATTGTACAACTTTCTTCAATTCAATCACTTTCTACATCTCCAATAATTTTTAATGTTGAACTACACAAATAGAACGATTTCTAACAAACTACTCATTTTTCAATGTTCTTTGTTTAATTATGCCTTCAATATCTGCATTCTTATATTTTTCAACAGAATTGGTTTCTACCTCAAGCAAAAGTACTCAGTTTCTTGTAATTCATCAAATTCTGCAGATTCCCAATTCTCTACGTAATCTGCACAAACAATTTCTCCATATCCCTCAATTTAAACAAACCTGGTTCGATGCGGAAAGCAAAATATCAAAACTTACCAATTGATGAGATTCTATCATTTTCTCTATCTGCAGATATTTCTCATTCCCCCTATTTGTAAAATCTTTTATTTTAATGAAATTCTCTGCTTGTAGGATCTGCTGCTTCTCTCCATGTACAAGTTACTTACTCTCCAACAACCTCACTATGTCTATTAATTTCCTCTGCCTATCTAAACAAGTGTCTCTATTTCAATCGCTCCACACATCTAGACTTAGTTATGATTCAACTGAACTTACAATTTCTGAATTTCAATATCTATCAGTAAATGTAGTTCTCTGCATCTATCAAAATCGTATTTTTCAGTAATTTCTTAGATTGAGCTCATTTGCAGGTTACCTGCATTCTCTGCAACTTCAATTTCTCCATTTCTTCAGTTTCAGCAAACGCGTTTCTCTGTATCTATCAATCTCGCAATTTCGAGCAATAACATATATTGAAGCATTTTCTCTATAAGCAGATATAACATATTCGTACTCTTTGCAAAATCTCCTATCTTCATCAAATTCTATCTTTGTATCATCTGCTCGTTCACTGATTGTACAACTTTCTTCAATTCAATCACTTTCTACATCTCCAATAATTTTTAATGTTGAACTACACAAATAGAACGATTTCTAACAAACTACTCATTTTTCAATGTTCTTTGTTTAATTATGCCTTCAATATCTGCATTCTTATATTTTTCAACAGAATTGGTTTCTACCTCAAGCAAAAGTACTCAGTTTCTTGTAATTCATCAAATTCTGCAGATTCCCAATTCTCTACGTAATCTGCACAAACAATTTCTCCATATCCCTCAATTTAAACAAACCTGGTTCGATGCGGAAAGCAAAATATCAAAACTTACCAATTGATGAGATTCTATCATTTTCTCTATCTGCAGATATTTCTCATTCCCCCTATTTGTAAAATCTTTTATTTTAATGAAATTCTCTGCTTGTAGGATCTGCTGCTTCTCTCCATGTACAAGTTACTTACTCTCCAACAACCTCACTATGTCTATTAATTTCCTCTGCCTATCTAAACAAGTGTCTCTATTTCAATCGCTCCACACATCTAGACTTAGTTATGATTCAACTGAACTTACAATTTCTGAATTTCAATATCTATCAGTAAATGTAGTTCTCTGCATCTATCAAAATCGTATTTTTCAGTAATTTCTTAGATTGAGCTCATTTGCAGGTTACCTGCATTCTCTGCAACTTCAATTTCTCCATTTCTTCAGTTTCAGCAAACGCGGTTCTCTGTATCTATCAATCTCGCAATTTCGAGCAATAACATATATTGAAGCATTTTCTCTATAAGCAGATATAACATATTCGTACTCTTTGCAAAATCTCCTATCTTCATCAAATTCTATCTTTGTATCATCTGCTCGTTCACTGATTGTACAACTTTCTTCAATTCAATCACTTTCTACATCTCCAATAATTTTTAATGTTGAACTACACAAATAGAACGATTTCTAACAAACTACTCATTTTTCAATGTTCTTTGTTTAATTATGCCTTCAATATCTGCATTCTTATATTTTTCAACAGAATTGGTTTCTACCTCAAGCAAAAGTACTCAGTTTCTTGTAATTCATCAAATTCTGCAGATTCCCAATTCTCTACGTAATCTGCACAAACAATTTCTCCATATCCCTCAATTTAAACAAACCTGGTTCGATGCGGAAAGCAAAATATCAAAACTTACCAATTGATGAGATTCTATCATTTTCTCTATCTGCAGATATTTCTCATTCCCCCTATTTGTAAAATCTTTTATTTTAATGAAATTCTCTGCTTGTAGGATCTGCTGCTTCTCTCCATGTACAAGTTACTTACTCTCCAACAACCTCACTATGTCTATTAATTTCCTCTGCCTATCTAAACAAGTGTCTCTATTTCAATCGCTCCACACATCTAGACTTAGTTATGATTCAACTGAACTTACAATTTCTGAATTTCAATATCTATCAGTAAATGTAGTTCTCTGCATCTATCAAAATCGTATTTTTCAGTAATTTCTTAGATTGAGCTCATTTGCAGGTTACCTGCATTCTCTGCAACTTCAATTTCTCCATTTCTTCAGTTTCAGCAAACGCGTTTCTCTGTATCTATCAATCTCGCAATTTCGAGCAATAACATATATTGAAGCATTTTCTCTATAAGCAGATATAACATATTCGTACTCTTTGCAAAATCTCCTATCTTCATCAAATTCTATCTTTGTATCATCTGCTCGTTCACTGATTGTACAACTTTCTTCAATTCAATCACTTTCTACATCTCCAATAATTTTTAATGTTGAACTACACAAATAGAACGATTTCTAACAAACTACTCATTTTTCAATGTTCTTTGTTTAATTATGCCTTCAATATCTGCATTCTTATATTTTTCAACAGAATTGGTTTCTACCTCAAGCAAAAGTACTCAGTTTCTTGTAATTCATCAAATTCTGCAGATTCCCAATTCTCTACGTAATCTGCACAAACAATTTCTCCATATCCCTCAATTTAAACAAACCTGGTTCGATGCGGAAAGCAAAATATCAAAACTTACCAATTGATGAGATTCTATCATTTTCTCTATCTGCAGATATTTCTCATTCCCCCTATTTGTAAAATCTTTTATTTTAATGAAATTCTCTGCTTGTAGGATCTGCTGCTTCTCTCCATGTACAAGTTACTTACTCTCCAACAACCTCACTATGTCTATTAATTTCCTCTGCCTATCTAAACAAGTGTCTCTATTTCAATCGCTCCACACATCTAGACTTAGTTATGATTCAACTGAACTTACAATTTCTGAATTTCAATATCTATCAGTAAATGTAGTTCTCTGCATCTATCAAAATCGTATTTTTCAGTAATTTCTTAGATTGAGCTCATTTGCAGGTTACCTGCATTCTCTGCAACTTCAATTTCTCCATTTCTTCAGTTTCAGCAAACGCGTTTCTCTGTATCTATCAATCTCGCAATTTCGAGCAATAACATATATTGAAGCATTTTCTCTATAAGCAGATATAACATATTCGTACTCTTTGCAAAATCTCCTATCTTCATCAAATTCTATCTTTGTATCATCTGCTCGTTCACTGATTGTACAACTTTCTTCAATTCAATCACTTTCTACATCTCCAATAATTTTTAATGTTGAACTACACAAATAGAACGATTTCTAACAAACTACTCATTTTTCAATGTTCTTTGTTTAATTATGCCTTCAATATCTGCATTCTTATATTTTTCAACAGAATTGGTTTCTACCTCAAGCAAAAGTACTCAGTTTCTTGTAATTCATCAAATTCTGCAGATTCCCAATTCTCTACGTAATCTGCACAAACAATTTCTCCATATCCCTCAATTTAAACAAACCTGGTTCGATGCGGAAAGCAAAATATCAAAACTTACCAATTGATGAGATTCTATCATTTTCTCTATCTGCAGATATTTCTCATTCCCCCTATTTGTAAAATCTTTTATTTTAATGAAATTCTCTGCTTGTAGGATCTGCTGCTTCTCTCCATGTACAAGTTACTTACTCTCCAACAACCTCACTATGTCTATTAATTTCCTCTGCCTATCTAAACAAGTGTCTCTATTTCAATCGCTCCACACATCTAGACTTAGTTATGATTCAACTGAACTTACAATTTCTGAATTTCAATATCTATCAGTAAATGTAGTTCTCTGCATCTATCAAAATCGTATTTTTCAGTAATTTCTTAGATTGAGCTCATTTGCAGGTTACCTGCATTCTCTGCAACTTCAATTTCTCCATTTCTTCAGTTTCAGCAAACGCGTTTCTCTGTATCTATCAATCTCGCAATTTCGAGCAATAACATATATTGAAGCATTTTCTCTATAAGCAGATATAACATATTCGTACTCTTTGCAAAATCTCCTATCTTCATCAAATTCTATCTTTGTATCATCTGCTCGTTCACTGATTGTACAACTTTCTTCAATTCAATCACTTTCTACATCTCCAATAATTTTTAATGTTGAACTACACAAATAGAACGATTTCTAACAAACTACTCATTTTTCAATGTTCTTTGTTTAATTATGCCTTCAATATCTGCATTCTTATATTTTTCAACAGAATTGGTTTCTACCTCAAGCAAAAGTACTCAGTTTCTTGTAATTCATCAAATTCTGCAGATTCCCAATTCTCTACGTAATCTGCACAAACAATTTCTCCATATCCCTCAATTTAAACAAACCTGGTTCGATGCGGAAAGCAAAATATCAAAACTTACCAATTGATGAGATTCTATCATTTTCTCTATCTGCAGATATTTCTCATTCCCCCTATTTGTAAAATCTTTTATTTTAATGAAATTCTCTGCTTGTAGGATCTGCTGCTTCTCTCCATGTACAAGTTACTTACTCTCCAACAACCTCACTATGTCTATTAATTTCCTCTGCCTATCTAAACAAGTGTCTCTATTTCAATCGCTCCACACATCTAGACTTAGTTATGATTCAACTGAACTTACAATTTCTGAATTTCAATATCTATCAGTAAATGTAGTTCTCTGCATCTATCAAAATCGTATTTTTCAGTAATTTCTTAGATTGAGCTCATTTGCAGGTTACCTGCATTCTCTGCAACTTCAATTTCTCCATTTCTTCAGTTTCAGCAAACGCGGTTCTCTGTATCTATCAATCTCGCAATTTCGAGCAATAACATATATTGAAGCATTTTCTCTATAAGCAGATATAACATATTCGTACTCTTTGCAAAATCTCCTATCTTCATCAAATTCTATCTTTGTATCATCTGCTCGTTCACTGATTGTACAACTTTCTTCAATTCAATCACTTTCTACATCTCCAATAATTTTTAATGTTGAACTACACAAATAGAACGATTTCTAACAAACTACTCATTTTTCAATGTTCTTTGTTTAATTATGCCTTCAATATCTGCATTCTTATATTTTTCAACAGAATTGGTTTCTACCTCAAGCAAAAGTACTCAGTTTCTTGTAATTCATCAAATTCTGCAGATTCCCAATTCTCTACGTAATCTGCACAAACAATTTCTCCATATCCCTCAATTTAAACAAACCTGGTTCGATGCGGAAAGCAAAATATCAAAACTTACCAATTGATGAGATTCTATCATTTTCTCTATCTGCAGATATTTCTCATTCCCCCTATTTGTAAAATCTTTTATTTTAATGAAATTCTCTGCTTGTAGGATCTGCTGCTTCTCTCCATGTACAAGTTACTTACTCTCCAACAACCTCACTATGTCTATTAATTTCCTCTGCCTATCTAAACAAGTGTCTCTATTTCAATCGCTCCACACATCTAGACTTAGTTATGATTCAACTGAACTTACAATTTCTGAATTTCAATATCTATCAGTAAATGTAGTTCTCTGCATCTATCAAAATCGTATTTTTCAGTAATTTCTTAGATTGAGCTCATTTGCAGGTTACCTGCATTCTCTGCAACTTCAATTTCTCCATTTCTTCAGTTTCAGCAAACGCGTTTCTCTGTATCTATCAATCTCGCAATTTCGAGCAATAACATATATTGAAGCATTTTCTCTATAAGCAGATATAACATATTCGTACTCTTTGCAAAATCTCCTATCTTCATCAAATTCTATCTTTGTATCATCTGCTCGTTCACTGATTGTACAACTTTCTTCAATTCAATCACTTTCTACATCTCCAATAATTTTTAATGTTGAACTACACAAATAGAACGATTTCTAACAAACTACTCATTTTTCAATGTTCTTTGTTTAATTATGCCTTCAATATCTGCATTCTTATATTTTTCAACAGAATTGGTTTCTACCTCAAGCAAAAGTACTCAGTTTCTTGTAATTCATCAAATTCTGCAGATTCCCAATTCTCTACGTAATCTGCACAAACAATTTCTCCATATCCCTCAATTTAAACAAACCTGGTTCGATGCGGAAAGCAAAATATCAAAACTTACCAATTGATGAGATTCTATCATTTTCTCTATCTGCAGATATTTCTCATTCCCCCTATTTGTAAAATCTTTTATTTTAATGAAATTCTCTGCTTGTAGGATCTGCTGCTTCTCTCCATGTACAAGTTACTTACTCTCCAACAACCTCACTATGTCTATTAATTTCCTCTGCCTATCTAAACAAGTGTCTCTATTTCAATCGCTCCACACATCTAGACTTAGTTATGATTCAACTGAACTTACAATTTCTGAATTTCAATATCTATCAGTAAATGTAGTTCTCTGCATCTATCAAAATCGTATTTTTCAGTAATTTCTTAGATTGAGCTCATTTGCAGGTTACCTGCATTCTCTGCAACTTCAATTTCTCCATTTCTTCAGTTTCAGCAAACGCGTTTCTCTGTATCTATCAATCTCGCAATTTCGAGCAATAACATATATTGAAGCATTTTCTCTATAAGCAGATATAACATATTCGTACTCTTTGCAAAATCTCCTATCTTCATCAAATTCTATCTTTGTATCATCTGCTCGTTCACTGATTGTACAACTTTCTTCAATTCAATCACTTTCTACATCTCCAATAATTTTTAATGTTGAACTACACAAATAGAACGATTTCTAACAAACTACTCATTTTTCAATGTTCTTTGTTTAATTATGCCTTCAATATCTGCATTCTTATATTTTTCAACAGAATTGGTTTCTACCTCAAGCAAAAGTACTCAGTTTCTTGTAATTCATCAAATTCTGCAGATTCCCAATTCTCTACGTAATCTGCACAAACAATTTCTCCATATCCCTCAATTTAAACAAACCTGGTTCGATGCGGAAAGCAAAATATCAAAACTTACCAATTGATGAGATTCTATCATTTTCTCTATCTGCAGATATTTCTCATTCCCCCTATTTGTAAAATCTTTTATTTTAATGAAATTCTCTGCTTGTAGGATCTGCTGCTTCTCTCCATGTACAAGTTACTTACTCTCCAACAACCTCACTATGTCTATTAATTTCCTCTGCCTATCTAAACAAGTGTCTCTATTTCAATCGCTCCACACATCTAGACTTAGTTATGATTCAACTGAACTTACAATTTCTGAATTTCAATATCTATCAGTAAATGTAGTTCTCTGCATCTATCAAAATCGTATTTTTCAGTAATTTCTTAGATTGAGCTCATTTGCAGGTTACCTGCATTCTCTGCAACTTCAATTTCTCCATTTCTTCAGTTTCAGCAAACGCGTTTCTCTGTATCTATCAATCTCGCAATTTCGAGCAATAACATATATTGAAGCATTTTCTCTATAAGCAGATATAACATATTCGTACTCTTTGCAAAATCTCCTATCTTCATCAAATTCTATCTTTGTATCATCTGCTCGTTCACTGATTGTACAACTTTCTTCAATTCAATCACTTTCTACATCTCCAATAATTTTTAATGTTGAACTACACAAATAGAACGATTTCTAACAAACTACTCATTTTTCAATGTTCTTTGTTTAATTATGCCTTCAATATCTGCATTCTTATATTTTTCAACAGAATTGGTTTCTACCTCAAGCAAAAGTACTCAGTTTCTTGTAATTCATCAAATTCTGCAGATTCCCAATTCTCTACGTAATCTGCACAAACAATTTCTCCATATCCCTCAATTTAAACAAACCTGGTTCGATGCGGAAAGCAAAATATCAAAACTTACCAATTGATGAGATTCTATCATTTTCTCTATCTGCAGATATTTCTCATTCCCCCTATTTGTAAAATCTTTTATTTTAATGAAATTCTCTGCTTGTAGGATCTGCTGCTTCTCTCCATGTACAAGTTACTTACTCTCCAACAACCTCACTATGTCTATTAATTTCCTCTGCCTATCTAAACAAGTGTCTCTATTTCAATCGCTCCACACATCTAGACTTAGTTATGATTCAACTGAACTTACAATTTCTGAATTTCAATATCTATCAGTAAATGTAGTTCTCTGCATCTATCAAAATCGTATTTTTCAGTAATTTCTTAGATTGAGCTCATTTGCAGGTTACCTGCATTCTCTGCAACTTCAATTTCTCCATTTCTTCAGTTTCAGCAAACGCGTTTCTCTGTATCTATCAATCTCGCAATTTCGAGCAATAACATATATTGAAGCATTTTCTCTATAAGCAGATATAACATATTCGTACTCTTTGCAAAATCTCCTATCTTCATCAAATTCTATCTTTGTATCATCTGCTCGTTCACTGATTGTACAACTTTCTTCAATTCAATCACTTTCTACATCTCCAATAATTTTTAATGTTGAACTACACAAATAGAACGATTTCTAACAAACTACTCATTTTTCAATGTTCTTTGTTTAATTATGCCTTCAATATCTGCATTCTTATATTTTTCAACAGAATTGGTTTCTACCTCAAGCAAAAGTACTCAGTTTCTTGTAATTCATCAAATTCTGCAGATTCCCAATTCTCTACGTAATCTGCACAAACAATTTCTCCATATCCCTCAATTTAAACAAACCTGGTTCGATGCGGAAAGCAAAATATCAAAACTTACCAATTGATGAGATTCTATCATTTTCTCTATCTGCAGATATTTCTCATTCCCCCTATTTGTAAAATCTTTTATTTTAATGAAATTCTCTGCTTGTAGGATCTGCTGCTTCTCTCCATGTACAAGTTACTTACTCTCCAACAACCTCACTATGTCTATTAATTTCCTCTGCCTATCTAAACAAGTGTCTCTATTTCAATCGCTCCACACATCTAGACTTAGTTATGATTCAACTGAACTTACAATTTCTGAATTTCAATATCTATCAGTAAATGTAGTTCTCTGCATCTATCAAAATCGTATTTTTCAGTAATTTCTTAGATTGAGCTCATTTGCAGGTTACCTGCATTCTCTGCAACTTCAATTTCTCCATTTCTTCAGTTTCAGCAAACGCGTTTCTCTGTATCTATCAATCTCGCAATTTCGAGCAATAACATATATTGAAGCATTTTCTCTATAAGCAGATATAACATATTCGTACTCTTTGCAAAATCTCCTATCTTCATCAAATTCTATCTTTGTATCATCTGCTCGTTCACTGATTGTACAACTTTCTTCAATTCAATCACTTTCTACATCTCCAATAATTTTTAATGTTGAACTACACAAATAGAACGATTTCTAACAAACTACTCATTTTTCAATGTTCTTTGTTTAATTATGCCTTCAATATCTGCATTCTTATATTTTTCAACAGAATTGGTTTCTACCTCAAGCAAAAGTACTCAGTTTCTTGTAATTCATCAAATTCTGCAGATTCCCAATTCTCTACGTAATCTGCACAAACAATTTCTCCATATCCCTCAATTTAAACAAACCTGGTTCGATGCGGAAAGCAAAATATCAAAACTTACCAATTGATGAGATTCTATCATTTTCTCTATCTGCAGATATTTCTCATTCCCCCTATTTGTAAAATCTTTTATTTTAATGAAATTCTCTGCTTGTAGGATCTGCTGCTTCTCTCCATGTACAAGTTACTTACTCTCCAACAACCTCACTATGTCTATTAATTTCCTCTGCCTATCTAAACAAGTGTCTCTATTTCAATCGCTCCACACATCTAGACTTAGTTATGATTCAACTGAACTTACAATTTCTGAATTTCAATATCTATCAGTAAATGTAGTTCTCTGCATCTATCAAAATCGTATTTTTCAGTAATTTCTTAGATTGAGCTCATTTGCAGGTTACCTGCATTCTCTGCAACTTCAATTTCTCCATTTCTTCAGTTTCAGCAAACGCGTTTCTCTGTATCTATCAATCTCGCAATTTCGAGCAATAACATATATTGAAGCATTTTCTCTATAAGCAGATATAACATATTCGTACTCTTTGCAAAATCTCCTATCTTCATCAAATTCTATCTTTGTATCATCTGCTCGTTCACTGATTGTACAACTTTCTTCAATTCAATCACTTTCTACATCTCCAATAATTTTTAATGTTGAACTACACAAATAGAACGATTTCTAACAAACTACTCATTTTTCAATGTTCTTTGTTTAATTATGCCTTCAATATCTGCATTCTTATATTTTTCAACAGAATTGGTTTCTACCTCAAGCAAAAGTACTCAGTTTCTTGTAATTCATCAAATTCTGCAGATTCCCAATTCTCTACGTAATCTGCACAAACAATTTCTCCATATCCCTCAATTTAAACAAACCTGGTTCGATGCGGAAAGCAAAATATCAAAACTTACCAATTGATGAGATTCTATCATTTTCTCTATCTGCAGATATTTCTCATTCCCCCTATTTGTAAAATCTTTTATTTTAATGAAATTCTCTGCTTGTAGGATCTGCTGCTTCTCTCCATGTACAAGTTACTTACTCTCCAACAACCTCACTATGTCTATTAATTTCCTCTGCCTATCTAAACAAGTGTCTCTATTTCAATCGCTCCACACATCTAGACTTAGTTATGATTCAACTGAACTTACAATTTCTGAATTTCAATATCTATCAGTAAATGTAGTTCTCTGCATCTATCAAAATCGTATTTTTCAGTAATTTCTTAGATTGAGCTCATTTGCAGGTTACCTGCATTCTCTGCAACTTCAATTTCTCCATTTCTTCAGTTTCAGCAAACGCGTTTCTCTGTATCTATCAATCTCGCAATTTCGAGCAATAACATATATTGAAGCATTTTCTCTATAAGCAGATATAACATATTCGTACTCTTTGCAAAATCTCCTATCTTCATCAAATTCTATCTTTGTATCATCTGCTCGTTCACTGATTGTACAACTTTCTTCAATTCAATCACTTTCTACATCTCCAATAATTTTTAATGTTGAACTACACAAATAGAACGATTTCTAACAAACTACTCATTTTTCAATGTTCTTTGTTTAATTATGCCTTCAATATCTGCATTCTTATATTTTTCAACAGAATTGGTTTCTACCTCAAGCAAAAGTACTCAGTTTCTTGTAATTCATCAAATTCTGCAGATTCCCAATTCTCTACGTAATCTGCACAAACAATTTCTCCATATCCCTCAATTTAAACAAACCTGGTTCGATGCGGAAAGCAAAATATCAAAACTTACCAATTGATGAGATTCTATCATTTTCTCTATCTGCAGATATTTCTCATTCCCCCTATTTGTAAAATCTTTTATTTTAATGAAATTCTCTGCTTGTAGGATCTGCTGCTTCTCTCCATGTACAAGTTACTTACTCTCCAACAACCTCACTATGTCTATTAATTTCCTCTGCCTATCTAAACAAGTGTCTCTATTTCAATCGCTCCACACATCTAGACTTAGTTATGATTCAACTGAACTTACAATTTCTGAATTTCAATATCTATCAGTAAATGTAGTTCTCTGCATCTATCAAAATCGTATTTTTCAGTAATTTCTTAGATTGAGCTCATTTGCAGGTTACCTGCATTCTCTGCAACTTCAATTTCTCCATTTCTTCAGTTTCAGCAAACGCGGTTCTCTGTATCTATCAATCTCGCAATTTCGAGCAATAACATATATTGAAGCATTTTCTCTATAAGCAGATATAACATATTCGTACTCTTTGCAAAATCTCCTATCTTCATCAAATTCTATCTTTGTATCATCTGCTCGTTCACTGATTGTACAACTTTCTTCAATTCAATCACTTTCTACATCTCCAATAATTTTTAATGTTGAACTACACAAATAGAACGATTTCTAACAAACTACTCATTTTTCAATGTTCTTTGTTTAATTATGCCTTCAATATCTGCATTCTTATATTTTTCAACAGAATTGGTTTCTACCTCAAGCAAAAGTACTCAGTTTCTTGTAATTCATCAAATTCTGCAGATTCCCAATTCTCTACGTAATCTGCACAAACAATTTCTCCATATCCCTCAATTTAAACAAACCTGGTTCGATGCGGAAAGCAAAATATCAAAACTTACCAATTGATGAGATTCTATCATTTTCTCTATCTGCAGATATTTCTCATTCCCCCTATTTGTAAAATCTTTTATTTTAATGAAATTCTCTGCTTGTAGGATCTGCTGCTTCTCTCCATGTACAAGTTAGCTTACTCTCCAACAACCTCACTATGTCTATTAATTTCCTCTGCCTATCTAAACAAGTGTCTCTATTTCAATCGCTCCACACATCTAGACTTAGTTATGATTCAACTGAACTTACAATTTCTGAATTTCAATATCTATCAGTAAATGTAGTTCTCTGCATCTATCAAAATCGTATTTTTCAGTAATTTCTTAGATTGAGCTCATTTGCAGGTTACCTGCATTCTCTGCAACTTCAATTTCTCCATTTCTTCAGTTTCAGCAAACGCGTTTCTCTGTATCTATCAATCTCGCAATTTCGAGCAATAACATATATTGAAGCATTTTCTCTATAAGCAGATATAACATATTCGTACTCTTTGCAAAATCTCCTATCTTCATCAAATTCTATCTTTGTATCATCTGCTCGTTCACTGATTGTACAACTTTCTTCAATTCAATCACTTTCTACATCTCCAATAATTTTTAATGTTGAACTACACAAATAGAACGATTTCTAACAAACTACTCATTTTTCAATGTTCTTTGTTTAATTATGCCTTCAATATCTGCATTCTTATATTTTTCAACAGAATTGGTTTCTACCTCAAGCAAAAGTACTCAGTTTCTTGTAATTCATCAAATTCTGCAGATTCCCAATTCTCTACGTAATCTGCACAAACAATTTCTCCATATCCCTCAATTTAAACAAACCTGGTTCGATGCGGAAAGCAAAATATCAAAACTTACCAATTGATGAGATTCTATCATTTTCTCTATCTGCAGATATTTCTCATTCCCCCTATTTGTAAAATCTTTTATTTTAATGAAATTCTCTGCTTGTAGGATCTGCTGCTTCTCTCCATGTACAAGTTACTTACTCTCCAACAACCTCACTATGTCTATTAATTTCCTCTGCCTATCTAAACAAGTGTCTCTATTTCAATCGCTCCACACATCTAGACTTAGTTATGATTCAACTGAACTTACAATTTCTGAATTTCAATATCTATCAGTAAATGTAGTTCTCTGCATCTATCAAAATCGTATTTTTCAGTAATTTCTTAGATTGAGCTCATTTGCAGGTTACCTGCATTCTCTGCAACTTCAATTTCTCCATTTCTTCAGTTTCAGCAAACGCGGTTCTCTGTATCTATCAATCTCGCAATTTCGAGCAATAACATATATTGAAGCATTTTCTCTATAAGCAGATATAACATATTCGTACTCTTTGCAAAATCTCCTATCTTCATCAAATTCTATCTTTGTATCATCTGCTCGTTCACTGATTGTACAACTTTCTTCAATTCAATCACTTTCTACATCTCCAATAATTTTTAATGTTGAACTACACAAATAGAACGATTTCTAACAAACTACTCATTTTTCAATGTTCTTTGTTTAATTATGCCTTCAATATCTGCATTCTTATATTTTTCAACAGAATTGGTTTCTACCTCAAGCAAAAGTACTCAGTTTCTTGTAATTCATCAAATTCTGCAGATTCCCAATTCTCTACGTAATCTGCACAAACAATTTCTCCATATCCCTCAATTTAAACAAACCTGGTTCGATGCGGAAAGCAAAATATCAAAACTTACCAATTGATGAGATTCTATCATTTTCTCTATCTGCAGATATTTCTCATTCCCCCTATTTGTAAAATCTTTTATTTTAATGAAATTCTCTGCTTGTAGGATCTGCTGCTTCTCTCCATGTACAAGTTACTTACTCTCCAACAACCTCACTATGTCTATTAATTTCCTCTGCCTATCTAAACAAGTGTCTCTATTTCAATCGCTCCACACATCTAGACTTAGTTATGATTCAACTGAACTTACAATTTCTGAATTTCAATATCTATCAGTAAATGTAGTTCTCTGCATCTATCAAAATCGTATTTTTCAGTAATTTCTTAGATTGAGCTCATTTGCAGGTTACCTGCATTCTCTGCAACTTCAATTTCTCCATTTCTTCAGTTTCAGCAAACGCGTTTCTCTGTATCTATCAATCTCGCAATTTCGAGCAATAACATATATTGAAGCATTTTCTCTATAAGCAGATATAACATATTCGTACTCTTTGCAAAATCTCCTATCTTCATCAAATTCTATCTTTGTATCATCTGCTCGTTCACTGATTGTACAACTTTCTTCAATTCAATCACTTTCTACATCTCCAATAATTTTTAATGTTGAACTACACAAATAGAACGATTTCTAACAAACTACTCATTTTTCAATGTTCTTTGTTTAATTATGCCTTCAATATCTGCATTCTTATATTTTTCAACAGAATTGGTTTCTACCTCAAGCAAAAGTACTCAGTTTCTTGTAATTCATCAAATTCTGCAGATTCCCAATTCTCTACGTAATCTGCACAAACAATTTCTCCATATCCCTCAATTTAAACAAACCTGGTTCGATGCGGAAAGCAAAATATCAAAACTTACCAATTGATGAGATTCTATCATTTTCTCTATCTGCAGATATTTCTCATTCCCCCTATTTGTAAAATCTTTTATTTTAATGAAATTCTCTGCTTGTAGGATCTGCTGCTTCTCTCCATGTACAAGTTACTTACTCTCCAACAACCTCACTATGTCTATTAATTTCCTCTGCCTATCTAAACAAGTGTCTCTATTTCAATCGCTCCACACATCTAGACTTAGTTATGATTCAACTGAACTTACAATTTCTGAATTTCAATATCTATCAGTAAATGTAGTTCTCTGCATCTATCAAAATCGTATTTTTCAGTAATTTCTTAGATTGAGCTCATTTGCAGGTTACCTGCATTCTCTGCAACTTCAATTTCTCCATTTCTTCAGTTTCAGCAAACGCGGTTCTCTGTATCTATCAATCTCGCAATTTCGAGCAATAACATATATTGAAGCATTTTCTCTATAAGCAGATATAACATATTCGTACTCTTTGCAAAATCTCCTATCTTCATCAAATTCTATCTTTGTATCATCTGCTCGTTCACTGATTGTACAACTTTCTTCAATTCAATCACTTTCTACATCTCCAATAATTTTTAATGTTGAACTACACAAATAGAACGATTTCTAACAAACTACTCATTTTTCAATGTTCTTTGTTTAATTATGCCTTCAATATCTGCATTCTTATATTTTTCAACAGAATTGGTTTCTACCTCAAGCAAAAGTACTCAGTTTCTTGTAATTCATCAAATTCTGCAGATTCCCAATTCTCTACGTAATCTGCACAAACAATTTCTCCATATCCCTCAATTTAAACAAACCTGGTTCGATGCGGAAAGCAAAATATCAAAACTTACCAATTGATGAGATTCTATCATTTTCTCTATCTGCAGATATTTCTCATTCCCCCTATTTGTAAAATCTTTTATTTTAATGAAATTCTCTGCTTGTAGGATCTGCTGCTTCTCTCCATGTACAAGTTACTTACTCTCCAACAACCTCACTATGTCTATTAATTTCCTCTGCCTATCTAAACAAGTGTCTCTATTTCAATCGCTCCACACATCTAGACTTAGTTATGATTCAACTGAACTTACAATTTCTGAATTTCAATATCTATCAGTAAATGTAGTTCTCTGCATCTATCAAAATCGTATTTTTCAGTAATTTCTTAGATTGAGCTCATTTGCAGGTTACCTGCATTCTCTGCAACTTCAATTTCTCCATTTCTTCAGTTTCAGCAAACGCGTTTCTCTGTATCTATCAATCTCGCAATTTCGAGCAATAACATATATTGAAGCATTTTCTCTATAAGCAGATATAACATATTCGTACTCTTTGCAAAATCTCCTATCTTCATCAAATTCTATCTTTGTATCATCTGCTCGTTCACTGATTGTACAACTTTCTTCAATTCAATCACTTTCTACATCTCCAATAATTTTTAATGTTGAACTACACAAATAGAACGATTTCTAACAAACTACTCATTTTTCAATGTTCTTTGTTTAATTATGCCTTCAATATCTGCATTCTTATATTTTTCAACAGAATTGGTTTCTACCTCAAGCAAAAGTACTCAGTTTCTTGTAATTCATCAAATTCTGCAGATTCCCAATTCTCTACGTAATCTGCACAAACAATTTCTCCATATCCCTCAATTTAAACAAACCTGGTTCGATGCGGAAAGCAAAATATCAAAACTTACCAATTGATGAGATTCTATCATTTTCTCTATCTGCAGATATTTCTCATTCCCCCTATTTGTAAAATCTTTTATTTTAATGAAATTCTCTGCTTGTAGGATCTGCTGCTTCTCTCCATGTACAAGTTACTTACTCTCCAACAACCTCACTATGTCTATTAATTTCCTCTGCCTATCTAAACAAGTGTCTCTATTTCAATCGCTCCACACATCTAGACTTAGTTATGATTCAACTGAACTTACAATTTCTGAATTTCAATATCTATCAGTAAATGTAGTTCTCTGCATCTATCAAAATCGTATTTTTCAGTAATTTCTTAGATTGAGCTCATTTGCAGGTTACCTGCATTCTCTGCAACTTCAATTTCTCCATTTCTTCAGTTTCAGCAAACGCGTTTCTCTGTATCTATCAATCTCGCAATTTCGAGCAATAACATATATTGAAGCATTTTCTCTATAAGCAGATATAACATATTCGTACTCTTTGCAAAATCTCCTATCTTCATCAAATTCTATCTTTGTATCATCTGCTCGTTCACTGATTGTACAACTTTCTTCAATTCAATCACTTTCTACATCTCCAATAATTTTTAATGTTGAACTACACAAATAGAACGATTTCTAACAAACTACTCATTTTTCAATGTTCTTTGTTTAATTATGCCTTCAATATCTGCATTCTTATATTTTTCAACAGAATTGGTTTCTACCTCAAGCAAAAGTACTCAGTTTCTTGTAATTCATCAAATTCTGCAGATTCCCAATTCTCTACGTAATCTGCACAAACAATTTCTCCATATCCCTCAATTTAAACAAACCTGGTTCGATGCGGAAAGCAAAATATCAAAACTTACCAATTGATGAGATTCTATCATTTTCTCTATCTGCAGATATTTCTCATTCCCCCTATTTGTAAAATCTTTTATTTTAATGAAATTCTCTGCTTGTAGGATCTGCTGCTTCTCTCCATGTACAAGTTACTTACTCTCCAACAACCTCACTATGTCTATTAATTTCCTCTGCCTATCTAAACAAGTGTCTCTATTTCAATCGCTCCACACATCTAGACTTAGTTATGATTCAACTGAACTTACAATTTCTGAATTTCAATATCTATCAGTAAATGTAGTTCTCTGCATCTATCAAAATCGTATTTTTCAGTAATTTCTTAGATTGAGCTCATTTGCAGGTTACCTGCATTCTCTGCAACTTCAATTTCTCCATTTCTTCAGTTTCAGCAAACGCGTTTCTCTGTATCTATCAATCTCGCAATTTCGAGCAATAACATATATTGAAGCATTTTCTCTATAAGCAGATATAACATATTCGTACTCTTTGCAAAATCTCCTATCTTCATCAAATTCTATCTTTGTATCATCTGCTCGTTCACTGATTGTACAACTTTCTTCAATTCAATCACTTTCTACATCTCCAATAATTTTTAATGTTGAACTACACAAATAGAACGATTTCTAACAAACTACTCATTTTTCAATGTTCTTTGTTTAATTATGCCTTCAATATCTGCATTCTTATATTTTTCAACAGAATTGGTTTCTACCTCAAGCAAAAGTACTCAGTTTCTTGTAATTCATCAAATTCTGCAGATTCCCAATTCTCTACGTAATCTGCACAAACAATTTCTCCATATCCCTCAATTTAAACAAACCTGGTTCGATGCGGAAAGCAAAATATCAAAACTTACCAATTGATGAGATTCTATCATTTTCTCTATCTGCAGATATTTCTCATTCCCCCTATTTGTAAAATCTTTTATTTTAATGAAATTCTCTGCTTGTAGGATCTGCTGCTTCTCTCCATGTACAAGTTACTTACTCTCCAACAACCTCACTATGTCTATTAATTTCCTCTGCCTATCTAAACAAGTGTCTCTATTTCAATCGCTCCACACATCTAGACTTAGTTATGATTCAACTGAACTTACAATTTCTGAATTTCAATATCTATCAGTAAATGTAGTTCTCTGCATCTATCAAAATCGTATTTTTCAGTAATTTCTTAGATTGAGCTCATTTGCAGGTTACCTGCATTCTCTGCAACTTCAATTTCTCCATTTCTTCAGTTTCAGCAAACGCGGTTCTCTGTATCTATCAATCTCGCAATTTCGAGCAATAACATATATTGAAGCATTTTCTCTATAAGCAGATATAACATATTCGTACTCTTTGCAAAATCTCCTATCTTCATCAAATTCTATCTTTGTATCATCTGCTCGTTCACTGATTGTACAACTTTCTTCAATTCAATCACTTTCTACATCTCCAATAATTTTTAATGTTGAACTACACAAATAGAACGATTTCTAACAAACTACTCATTTTTCAATGTTCTTTGTTTAATTATGCCTTCAATATCTGCATTCTTATATTTTTCAACAGAATTGGTTTCTACCTCAAGCAAAAGTACTCAGTTTCTTGTAATTCATCAAATTCTGCAGATTCCCAATTCTCTACGTAATCTGCACAAACAATTTCTCCATATCCCTCAATTTAAACAAACCTGGTTCGATGCGGAAAGCAAAATATCAAAACTTACCAATTGATGAGATTCTATCATTTTCTCTATCTGCAGATATTTCTCATTCCCCCTATTTGTAAAATCTTTTATTTTAATGAAATTCTCTGCTTGTAGGATCTGCTGCTTCTCTCCATGTACAAGTTACTTACTCTCCAACAACCTCACTATGTCTATTAATTTCCTCTGCCTATCTAAACAAGTGTCTCTATTTCAATCGCTCCACACATCTAGACTTAGTTATGATTCAACTGAACTTACAATTTCTGAATTTCAATATCTATCAGTAAATGTAGTTCTCTGCATCTATCAAAATCGTATTTTTCAGTAATTTCTTAGATTGAGCTCATTTGCAGGTTACCTGCATTCTCTGCAACTTCAATTTCTCCATTTCTTCAGTTTCAGCAAACGCGTTTCTCTGTATCTATCAATCTCGCAATTTCGAGCAATAACATATATTGAAGCATTTTCTCTATAAGCAGATATAACATATTCGTACTCTTTGCAAAATCTCCTATCTTCATCAAATTCTATCTTTGTATCATCTGCTCGTTCACTGATTGTACAACTTTCTTCAATTCAATCACTTTCTACATCTCCAATAATTTTTAATGTTGAACTACACAAATAGAACGATTTCTAACAAACTACTCATTTTTCAATGTTCTTTGTTTAATTATGCCTTCAATATCTGCATTCTTATATTTTTCAACAGAATTGGTTTCTACCTCAAGCAAAAGTACTCAGTTTCTTGTAATTCATCAAATTCTGCAGATTCCCAATTCTCTACGTAATCTGCACAAACAATTTCTCCATATCCCTCAATTTAAACAAACCTGGTTCGATGCGGAAAGCAAAATATCAAAACTTACCAATTGATGAGATTCTATCATTTTCTCTATCTGCAGATATTTCTCATTCCCCCTATTTGTAAAATCTTTTATTTTAATGAAATTCTCTGCTTGTAGGATCTGCTGCTTCTCTCCATGTACAAGTTACTTACTCTCCAACAACCTCACTATGTCTATTAATTTCCTCTGCCTATCTAAACAAGTGTCTCTATTTCAATCGCTCCACACATCTAGACTTAGTTATGATTCAACTGAACTTACAATTTCTGAATTTCAATATCTATCAGTAAATGTAGTTCTCTGCATCTATCAAAATCGTATTTTTCAGTAATTTCTTAGATTGAGCTCATTTGCAGGTTACCTGCATTCTCTGCAACTTCAATTTCTCCATTTCTTCAGTTTCAGCAAACGCGTTTCTCTGTATCTATCAATCTCGCAATTTCGAGCAATAACATATATTGAAGCATTTTCTCTATAAGCAGATATAACATATTCGTACTCTTTGCAAAATCTCCTATCTTCATCAAATTCTATCTTTGTATCATCTGCTCGTTCACTGATTGTACAACTTTCTTCAATTCAATCACTTTCTACATCTCCAATAATTTTTAATGTTGAACTACACAAATAGAACGATTTCTAACAAACTACTCATTTTTCAATGTTCTTTGTTTAATTATGCCTTCAATATCTGCATTCTTATATTTTTCAACAGAATTGGTTTCTACCTCAAGCAAAAGTACTCAGTTTCTTGTAATTCATCAAATTCTGCAGATTCCCAATTCTCTACGTAATCTGCACAAACAATTTCTCCATATCCCTCAATTTAAACAAACCTGGTTCGATGCGGAAAGCAAAATATCAAAACTTACCAATTGATGAGATTCTATCATTTTCTCTATCTGCAGATATTTCTCATTCCCCCTATTTGTAAAATCTTTTATTTTAATGAAATTCTCTGCTTGTAGGATCTGCTGCTTCTCTCCATGTACAAGTTAGTTACTCTCCAACAACCTCACTATGTCTATTAATTTCCTCTGCCTATCTAAACAAGTGTCTCTATTTCAATCGCTCCACACATCTAGACTTAGTTATGATTCAACTGAACTTACAATTTCTGAATTTCAATATCTATCAGTAAATGTAGTTCTCTGCATCTATCAAAATCGTATTTTTCAGTAATTTCTTAGATTGAGCTCATTTGCAGGTTACCTGCATTCTCTGCAACTTCAATTTCTCCATTTCTTCAGTTTCAGCAAACGCGTTTCTCTGTATCTATCAATCTCGCAATTTCGAGCAATAACATATATTGAAGCATTTTCTCTATAAGCAGATATAACATATTCGTACTCTTTGCAAAATCTCCTATCTTCATCAAATTCTATCTTTGTATCATCTGCTCGTTCACTGATTGTACAACTTTCTTCAATTCAATCACTTTCTACATCTCCAATAATTTTTAATGTTGAACTACACAAATAGAACGATTTCTAACAAACTACTCATTTTTCAATGTTCTTTGTTTAATTATGCCTTCAATATCTGCATTCTTATATTTTTCAACAGAATTGGTTTCTACCTCAAGCAAAAGTACTCAGTTTCTTGTAATTCATCAAATTCTGCAGATTCCCAATTCTCTACGTAATCTGCACAAACAATTTCTCCATATCCCTCAATTTAAACAAACCTGGTTCGATGCGGAAAGCAAAATATCAAAACTTACCAATTGATGAGATTCTATCATTTTCTCTATCTGCAGATATTTCTCATTCCCCCTATTTGTAAAATCTTTTATTTTAATGAAATTCTCTGCTTGTAGGATCTGCTGCTTCTCTCCATGTACAAGTTACTTACTCTCCAACAACCTCACTATGTCTATTAATTTCCTCTGCCTATCTAAACAAGTGTCTCTATTTCAATCGCTCCACACATCTAGACTTAGTTATGATTCAACTGAACTTACAATTTCTGAATTTCAATATCTATCAGTAAATGTAGTTCTCTGCATCTATCAAAATCGTATTTTTCAGTAATTTCTTAGATTGAGCTCATTTGCAGGTTACCTGCATTCTCTGCAACTTCAATTTCTCCATTTCTTCAGTTTCAGCAAACGCGGTTCTCTGTATCTATCAATCTCGCAATTTCGAGCAATAACATATATTGAAGCATTTTCTCTATAAGCAGATATAACATATTCGTACTCTTTGCAAAATCTCCTATCTTCATCAAATTCTATCTTTGTATCATCTGCTCGTTCACTGATTGTACAACTTTCTTCAATTCAATCACTTTCTACATCTCCAATAATTTTTAATGTTGAACTACACAAATAGAACGATTTCTAACAAACTACTCATTTTTCAATGTTCTTTGTTTAATTATGCCTTCAATATCTGCATTCTTATATTTTTCAACAGAATTGGTTTCTACCTCAAGCAAAAGTACTCAGTTTCTTGTAATTCATCAAATTCTGCAGATTCCCAATTCTCTACGTAATCTGCACAAACAATTTCTCCATATCCCTCAATTTAAACAAACCTGGTTCGATGCGGAAAGCAAAATATCAAAACTTACCAATTGATGAGATTCTATCATTTTCTCTATCTGCAGATATTTCTCATTCCCCCTATTTGTAAAATCTTTTATTTTAATGAAATTCTCTGCTTGTAGGATCTGCTGCTTCTCTCCATGTACAAGTTAGTTACTCTCCAACAACCTCACTATGTCTATTAATTTCCTCTGCCTATCTAAACAAGTGTCTCTATTTCAATCGCTCCACACATCTAGACTTAGTTATGATTCAACTGAACTTACAATTTCTGAATTTCAATATCTATCAGTAAATGTAGTTCTCTGCATCTATCAAAATCGTATTTTTCAGTAATTTCTTAGATTGAGCTCATTTGCAGGTTACCTGCATTCTCTGCAACTTCAATTTCTCCATTTCTTCAGTTTCAGCAAACGCGGTTCTCTGTATCTATCAATCTCGCAATTTCGAGCAATAACATATATTGAAGCATTTTCTCTATAAGCAGATATAACATATTCGTACTCTTTGCAAAATCTCCTATCTTCATCAAATTCTATCTTTGTATCATCTGCTCGTTCACTGATTGTACAACTTTCTTCAATTCAATCACTTTCTACATCTCCAATAATTTTTAATGTTGAACTACACAAATAGAACGATTTCTAACAAACTACTCATTTTTCAATGTTCTTTGTTTAATTATGCCTTCAATATCTGCATTCTTATATTTTTCAACAGAATTGGTTTCTACCTCAAGCAAAAGTACTCAGTTTCTTGTAATTCATCAAATTCTGCAGATTCCCAATTCTCTACGTAATCTGCACAAACAATTTCTCCATATCCCTCAATTTAAACAAACCTGGTTCGATGCGGAAAGCAAAATATCAAAACTTACCAATTGATGAGATTCTATCATTTTCTCTATCTGCAGATATTTCTCATTCCCCCTATTTGTAAAATCTTTTATTTTAATGAAATTCTCTGCTTGTAGGATCTGCTGCTTCTCTCCATGTACAAGTTACTTACTCTCCAACAACCTCACTATGTCTATTAATTTCCTCTGCCTATCTAAACAAGTGTCTCTATTTCAATCGCTCCACACATCTAGACTTAGTTATGATTCAACTGAACTTACAATTTCTGAATTTCAATATCTATCAGTAAATGTAGTTCTCTGCATCTATCAAAATCGTATTTTTCAGTAATTTCTTAGATTGAGCTCATTTGCAGGTTACCTGCATTCTCTGCAACTTCAATTTCTCCATTTCTTCAGTTTCAGCAAACGCGTTTCTCTGTATCTATCAATCTCGCAATTTCGAGCAATAACATATATTGAAGCATTTTCTCTATAAGCAGATATAACATATTCGTACTCTTTGCAAAATCTCCTATCTTCATCAAATTCTATCTTTGTATCATCTGCTCGTTCACTGATTGTACAACTTTCTTCAATTCAATCACTTTCTACATCTCCAATAATTTTTAATGTTGAACTACACAAATAGAACGATTTCTAACAAACTACTCATTTTTCAATGTTCTTTGTTTAATTATGCCTTCAATATCTGCATTCTTATATTTTTCAACAGAATTGGTTTCTACCTCAAGCAAAAGTACTCAGTTTCTTGTAATTCATCAAATTCTGCAGATTCCCAATTCTCTACGTAATCTGCACAAACAATTTCTCCATATCCCTCAATTTAAACAAACCTGGTTCGATGCGGAAAGCAAAATATCAAAACTTACCAATTGATGAGATTCTATCATTTTCTCTATCTGCAGATATTTCTCATTCCCCCTATTTGTAAAATCTTTTATTTTAATGAAATTCTCTGCTTGTAGGATCTGCTGCTTCTCTCCATGTACAAGTTAGCTTACTCTCCAACAACCTCACTATGTCTATTAATTTCCTCTGCCTATCTAAACAAGTGTCTCTATTTCAATCGCTCCACACATCTAGACTTAGTTATGATTCAACTGAACTTACAATTTCTGAATTTCAATATCTATCAGTAAATGTAGTTCTCTGCATCTATCAAAATCGTATTTTTCAGTAATTTCTTAGATTGAGCTCATTTGCAGGTTACCTGCATTCTCTGCAACTTCAATTTCTCCATTTCTTCAGTTTCAGCAAACGCGTTTCTCTGTATCTATCAATCTCGCAATTTCGAGCAATAACATATATTGAAGCATTTTCTCTATAAGCAGATATAACATATTCGTACTCTTTGCAAAATCTCCTATCTTCATCAAATTCTATCTTTGTATCATCTGCTCGTTCACTGATTGTACAACTTTCTTCAATTCAATCACTTTCTACATCTCCAATAATTTTTAATGTTGAACTACACAAATAGAACGATTTCTAACAAACTACTCATTTTTCAATGTTCTTTGTTTAATTATGCCTTCAATATCTGCATTCTTATATTTTTCAACAGAATTGGTTTCTACCTCAAGCAAAAGTACTCAGTTTCTTGTAATTCATCAAATTCTGCAGATTCCCAATTCTCTACGTAATCTGCACAAACAATTTCTCCATATCCCTCAATTTAAACAAACCTGGTTCGATGCGGAAAGCAAAATATCAAAACTTACCAATTGATGAGATTCTATCATTTTCTCTATCTGCAGATATTTCTCATTCCCCCTATTTGTAAAATCTTTTATTTTAATGAAATTCTCTGCTTGTAGGATCTGCTGCTTCTCTCCATGTACAAGTTACTTACTCTCCAACAACCTCACTATGTCTATTAATTTCCTCTGCCTATCTAAACAAGTGTCTCTATTTCAATCGCTCCACACATCTAGACTTAGTTATGATTCAACTGAACTTACAATTTCTGAATTTCAATATCTATCAGTAAATGTAGTTCTCTGCATCTATCAAAATCGTATTTTTCAGTAATTTCTTAGATTGAGCTCATTTGCAGGTTACCTGCATTCTCTGCAACTTCAATTTCTCCATTTCTTCAGTTTCAGCAAACGCGTTTCTCTGTATCTATCAATCTCGCAATTTCGAGCAATAACATATATTGAAGCATTTTCTCTATAAGCAGATATAACATATTCGTACTCTTTGCAAAATCTCCTATCTTCATCAAATTCTATCTTTGTATCATCTGCTCGTTCACTGATTGTACAACTTTCTTCAATTCAATCACTTTCTACATCTCCAATAATTTTTAATGTTGAACTACACAAATAGAACGATTTCTAACAAACTACTCATTTTTCAATGTTCTTTGTTTAATTATGCCTTCAATATCTGCATTCTTATATTTTTCAACAGAATTGGTTTCTACCTCAAGCAAAAGTACTCAGTTTCTTGTAATTCATCAAATTCTGCAGATTCCCAATTCTCTACGTAATCTGCACAAACAATTTCTCCATATCCCTCAATTTAAACAAACCTGGTTCGATGCGGAAAGCAAAATATCAAAACTTACCAATTGATGAGATTCTATCATTTTCTCTATCTGCAGATATTTCTCATTCCCCCTATTTGTAAAATCTTTTATTTTAATGAAATTCTCTGCTTGTAGGATCTGCTGCTTCTCTCCATGTACAAGTTACTTACTCTCCAACAACCTCACTATGTCTATTAATTTCCTCTGCCTATCTAAACAAGTGTCTCTATTTCAATCGCTCCACACATCTAGACTTAGTTATGATTCAACTGAACTTACAATTTCTGAATTTCAATATCTATCAGTAAATGTAGTTCTCTGCATCTATCAAAATCGTATTTTTCAGTAATTTCTTAGATTGAGCTCATTTGCAGGTTACCTGCATTCTCTGCAACTTCAATTTCTCCATTTCTTCAGTTTCAGCAAACGCGTTTCTCTGTATCTATCAATCTCGCAATTTCGAGCAATAACATATATTGAAGCATTTTCTCTATAAGCAGATATAACATATTCGTACTCTTTGCAAAATCTCCTATCTTCATCAAATTCTATCTTTGTATCATCTGCTCGTTCACTGATTGTACAACTTTCTTCAATTCAATCACTTTCTACATCTCCAATAATTTTTAATGTTGAACTACACAAATAGAACGATTTCTAACAAACTACTCATTTTTCAATGTTCTTTGTTTAATTATGCCTTCAATATCTGCATTCTTATATTTTTCAACAGAATTGGTTTCTACCTCAAGCAAAAGTACTCAGTTTCTTGTAATTCATCAAATTCTGCAGATTCCCAATTCTCTACGTAATCTGCACAAACAATTTCTCCATATCCCTCAATTTAAACAAACCTGGTTCGATGCGGAAAGCAAAATATCAAAACTTACCAATTGATGAGATTCTATCATTTTCTCTATCTGCAGATATTTCTCATTCCCCCTATTTGTAAAATCTTTTATTTTAATGAAATTCTCTGCTTGTAGGATCTGCTGCTTCTCTCCATGTACAAGTTAGTTACTCTCCAACAACCTCACTATGTCTATTAATTTCCTCTGCCTATCTAAACAAGTGTCTCTATTTCAATCGCTCCACACATCTAGACTTAGTTATGATTCAACTGAACTTACAATTTCTGAATTTCAATATCTATCAGTAAATGTAGTTCTCTGCATCTATCAAAATCGTATTTTTCAGTAATTTCTTAGATTGAGCTCATTTGCAGGTTACCTGCATTCTCTGCAACTTCAATTTCTCCATTTCTTCAGTTTCAGCAAACGCGTTTCTCTGTATCTATCAATCTCGCAATTTCGAGCAATAACATATATTGAAGCATTTTCTCTATAAGCAGATATAACATATTCGTACTCTTTGCAAAATCTCCTATCTTCATCAAATTCTATCTTTGTATCATCTGCTCGTTCACTGATTGTACAACTTTCTTCAATTCAATCACTTTCTACATCTCCAATAATTTTTAATGTTGAACTACACAAATAGAACGATTTCTAACAAACTACTCATTTTTCAATGTTCTTTGTTTAATTATGCCTTCAATATCTGCATTCTTATATTTTTCAACAGAATTGGTTTCTACCTCAAGCAAAAGTACTCAGTTTCTTGTAATTCATCAAATTCTGCAGATTCCCAATTCTCTACGTAATCTGCACAAACAATTTCTCCATATCCCTCAATTTAAACAAACCTGGTTCGATGCGGAAAGCAAAATATCAAAACTTACCAATTGATGAGATTCTATCATTTTCTCTATCTGCAGATATTTCTCATTCCCCCTATTTGTAAAATCTTTTATTTTAATGAAATTCTCTGCTTGTAGGATCTGCTGCTTCTCTCCATGTACAAGTTACTTACTCTCCAACAACCTCACTATGTCTATTAATTTCCTCTGCCTATCTAAACAAGTGTCTCTATTTCAATCGCTCCACACATCTAGACTTAGTTATGATTCAACTGAACTTACAATTTCTGAATTTCAATATCTATCAGTAAATGTAGTTCTCTGCATCTATCAAAATCGTATTTTTCAGTAATTTCTTAGATTGAGCTCATTTGCAGGTTACCTGCATTCTCTGCAACTTGAATTTCTCCATTTCTTCAGTTTCAGCAAACGCGGTTTCCTGTATCTATCAATCTCGCAATTTCGAGCAATAACATATATTGAAGCATTTTCTCTATAAGCAGATATAACATATTCGTACTCTTTGCAAAATCTCCTATCTTCATCAAATTCTATCTTTGTATCATCTGCTCGTTCACTGATTGTACAACTTTCTTCAATTCAATCACTTTCTACATCTCCAATAATTTTTAATGTTGAACTACACAAATAGAACGATTTCTAACAAACTACTCATTTTTCAATGTTCTTTGTTTAATTATGCCTTCAATATCTGCATTCTTATATTTTTCAACAGAATTGGTTTCTACCTCAAGCAAAAGTACTCAGTTTCTTGTAATTCATCAAATTCTGCAGATTCCCAATTCTCTACGTAATCTGCACAAACAATTTCTCCATATCCCTCAATTTAAACAAACCTGGTTCGATGCGGAAAGCAAAATATCAAAACTTACCAATTGATGAGATTCTATCATTTTCTCTATCTGCAGATATTTCTCATTCCCCCTATTTGTAAAATCTTTTATTTTAATGAAATTCTCTGCTTGTAGGATCTGCTGCTTCTCTCCATGTACAAGTTAGCTTACTCTCCAACAACCTCACTATGTCTATTAATTTCCTCTGCCTATCTAAACAAGTGTCTCTATTTCAATCGCTCCACACATCTAGACTTAGTTATGATTCAACTGAACTTACAATTTCTGAATTTCAATATCTATCAGTAAATGTAGTTCTCTGCATCTATCAAAATCGTATTTTTCAGTAATTTCTTAGATTGAGCTCATTTGCAGGTTACCTGCATTCTCTGCAACTTCAATTTCTCCATTTCTTCAGTTTCAGCAAACGCGTTTCTCTGTATCTATCAATCTCGCAATTTCGAGCAATAACATATATTGAAGCATTTTCTCTATAAGCAGATATAACATATTCGTACTCTTTGCAAAATCTCCTATCTTCATCAAATTCTATCTTTGTATCATCTGCTCGTTCACTGATTGTACAACTTTCTTCAATTCAATCACTTTCTACATCTCCAATAATTTTTAATGTTGAACTACACAAATAGAACGATTTCTAACAAACTACTCATTTTTCAATGTTCTTTGTTTAATTATGCCTTCAATATCTGCATTCTTATATTTTTCAACAGAATTGGTTTCTACCTCAAGCAAAAGTACTCAGTTTCTTGTAATTCATCAAATTCTGCAGATTCCCAATTCTCTACGTAATCTGCACAAACAATTTCTCCATATCCCTCAATTTAAACAAACCTGGTTCGATGCGGAAAGCAAAATATCAAAACTTACCAATTGATGAGATTCTATCATTTTCTCTATCTGCAGATATTTCTCATTCCCCCTATTTGTAAAATCTTTTATTTTAATGAAATTCTCTGCTTGTAGGATCTGCTGCTTCTCTCCATGTACAAGTTACTTACTCTCCAACAACCTCACTATGTCTATTAATTTCCTCTGCCTATCTAAACAAGTGTCTCTATTTCAATCGCTCCACACATCTAGACTTAGTTATGATTCAACTGAACTTACAATTTCTGAATTTCAATATCTATCAGTAAATGTAGTTCTCTGCATCTATCAAAATCGTATTTTTCAGTAATTTCTTAGATTGAGCTCATTTGCAGGTTACCTGCATTCTCTGCAACTTCAATTTCTCCATTTCTTCAGTTTCAGCAAACGCGTTTCTCTGTATCTATCAATCTCGCAATTTCGAGCAATAACATATATTGAAGCATTTTCTCTATAAGCAGATATAACATATTCGTACTCTTTGCAAAATCTCCTATCTTCATCAAATTCTATCTTTGTATCATCTGCTCGTTCACTGATTGTACAACTTTCTTCAATTCAATCACTTTCTACATCTCCAATAATTTTTAATGTTGAACTACACAAATAGAACGATTTCTAACAAACTACTCATTTTTCAATGTTCTTTGTTTAATTATGCCTTCAATATCTGCATTCTTATATTTTTCAACAGAATTGGTTTCTACCTCAAGCAAAAGTACTCAGTTTCTTGTAATTCATCAAATTCTGCAGATTCCCAATTCTCTACGTAATCTGCACAAACAATTTCTCCATATCCCTCAATTTAAACAAACCTGGTTCGATGCGGAAAGCAAAATATCAAAACTTACCAATTGATGAGATTCTATCATTTTCTCTATCTGCAGATATTTCTCATTCCCCCTATTTGTAAAATCTTTTATTTTAATGAAATTCTCTGCTTGTAGGATCTGCTGCTTCTCTCCATGTACAAGTTAGTTACTCTCCAACAACCTCACTATGTCTATTAATTTCCTCTGCCTATCTAAACAAGTGTCTCTATTTCAATCGCTCCACACATCTAGACTTAGTTATGATTCAACTGAACTTACAATTTCTGAATTTCAATATCTATCAGTAAATGTAGTTCTCTGCATCTATCAAAATCGTATTTTTCAGTAATTTCTTAGATTGAGCTCATTTGCAGGTTACCTGCATTCTCTGCAACTTCAATTTCTCCATTTCTTCAGTTTCAGCAAACGCGTTTCTCTGTATCTATCAATCTCGCAATTTCGAGCAATAACATATATTGAAGCATTTTCTCTATAAGCAGATATAACATATTCGTACTCTTTGCAAAATCTCCTATCTTCATCAAATTCTATCTTTGTATCATCTGCTCGTTCACTGATTGTACAACTTTCTTCAATTCAATCACTTTCTACATCTCCAATAATTTTTAATGTTGAACTACACAAATAGAACGATTTCTAACAAACTACTCATTTTTCAATGTTCTTTGTTTAATTATGCCTTCAATATCTGCATTCTTATATTTTTCAACAGAATTGGTTTCTACCTCAAGCAAAAGTACTCAGTTTCTTGTAATTCATCAAATTCTGCAGATTCCCAATTCTCTACGTAATCTGCACAAACAATTTCTCCATATCCCTCAATTTAAACAAACCTGGTTCGATGCGGAAAGCAAAATATCAAAACTTACCAATTGATGAGATTCTATCATTTTCTCTATCTGCAGATATTTCTCATTCCCCCTATTTGTAAAATCTTTTATTTTAATGAAATTCTCTGCTTGTAGGATCTGCTGCTTCTCTCCATGTACAAGTTACTTACTCTCCAACAACCTCACTATGTCTATTAATTTCCTCTGCCTATCTAAACAAGTGTCTCTATTTCAATCGCTCCACACATCTAGACTTAGTTATGATTCAACTGAACTTACAATTTCTGAATTTCAATATCTATCAGTAAATGTAGTTCTCTGCATCTATCAAAATCGTATTTTTCAGTAATTTCTTAGATTGAGCTCATTTGCAGGTTACCTGCATTCTCTGCAACTTCAATTTCTCCATTTCTTCAGTTTCAGCAAACGCGGTTCTCTGTATCTATCAATCTCGCAATTTCGAGCAATAACATATATTGAAGCATTTTCTCTATAAGCAGATATAACATATTCGTACTCTTTGCAAAATCTCCTATCTTCATCAAATTCTATCTTTGTATCATCTGCTCGTTCACTGATTGTACAACTTTCTTCAATTCAATCACTTTCTACATCTCCAATAATTTTTAATGTTGAACTACACAAATAGAACGATTTCTAACAAACTACTCATTTTTCAATGTTCTTTGTTTAATTATGCCTTCAATATCTGCATTCTTATATTTTTCAACAGAATTGGTTTCTACCTCAAGCAAAAGTACTCAGTTTCTTGTAATTCATCAAATTCTGCAGATTCCCAATTCTCTACGTAATCTGCACAAACAATTTCTCCATATCCCTCAATTTAAACAAACCTGGTTCGATGCGGAAAGCAAAATATCAAAACTTACCAATTGATGAGATTCTATCATTTTCTCTATCTGCAGATATTTCTCATTCCCCCTATTTGTAAAATCTTTTATTTTAATGAAATTCTCTGCTTGTAGGATCTGCTGCTTCTCTCCATGTACAAGTTAGTTACTCTCC
The DNA here is from genome assembly GCF_017639515.1 of Carcharodon carcharias. Lineage (NCBI taxonomy): Eukaryota > Metazoa > Chordata > Chondrichthyes > Lamniformes > Lamnidae > Carcharodon > Carcharodon carcharias. The sequence goes on along the minus strand of NW_024470784.1, from coordinate 381,694 downwards.
AACAACCTCACTATGTCTATTAATTTCCTCTGCCTATCTAAACAAGTGTCTCTATTTCAATCGCTCCACACATCTAGACTTAGTTATGATTCAACTGAACTTACAATTTCTGAATTTCAATATCTATCAGTAAATGTAGTTCTCTGCATCTATCAAAATCGTATTTTTCAGTAATTTCTTAGATTGAGCTCATTTGCAGGTTACCTGCATTCTCTGCAACTTCAATTTCTCCATTTCTTCAGTTTCAGCAAACGCGGTTCTCTGTATCTATCAATCTCGCAATTTCGAGCAATAACATATATTGAAGCATTTTCTCTATAAGCAGATATAACATATTCGTACTCTTTGCAAAATCTCCTATCTTCATCAAATTCTATCTTTGTATCATCTGCTCGTTCACTGATTGTACAACTTTCTTCAATTCAATCACTTTCTACATCTCCAATAATTTTTAATGTTGAACTACACAAATAGAACGATTTCTAACAAACTACTCATTTTTCAATGTTCTTTGTTTAATTATGCCTTCAATATCTGCATTCTTATATTTTTCAACAGAATTGGTTTCTACCTCAAGCAAAAGTACTCAGTTTCTTGTAATTCATCAAATTCTGCAGATTCCCAATTCTCTACGTAATCTGCACAAACAATTTCTCCATATCCCTCAATTTAAACAAACCTGGTTCGATGCGGAAAGCAAAATATCAAAACTTACCAATTGATGAGATTCTATCATTTTCTCTATCTGCAGATATTTCTCATTCCCCTATTTGTAAAATCTTTTATTTTAATGAAATTCTCTGCTTGTAGGATCTGCTGCTTCTCTCCATGTACAAGTTAGTTACTCTCCAACAACCTCACTATGTCTATTAATTTCCTCTGCCTATCTAAACAAGTGTCTCTATTTCAATCGCTCCACACATCTAGACTTAGTTATGATTCAACTGAACTTACAATTTCTGAATTTCAATATCTATCAGTAAATGTAGTTCTCTGCATCTATCAAAATCGTATTTTTCAGTAATTTCTTAGATTGAGCTCATTTGCAGGTTACCTGCATTCTCTGCAACTTCAATTTCTCCATTTCTTCAGTTTCAGCAAACGCGTTTCTCTGTATCTATCAATCTCGCAATTTCGAGCAATAACATATATTGAAGCATTTTCTCTATAAGCAGATATAACATATTCGTACTCTTTGCAAAATCTCCTATCTTCATCAAATTCTATCTTTGTATCATCTGCTCGTTCACTGATTGTACAACTTTCTTCAATTCAATCACTTTCTACATCTCCAATAATTTTTAATGTTGAACTACACAAATAGAACGATTTCTAACAAACTACTCATTTTTCAATGTTCTTTGTTTAATTATGCCTTCAATATCTGCATTCTTATATTTTTCAACAGAATTGGTTTCTACCTCAAGCAAAAGTACTCAGTTTCTTGTAATTCATCAAATTCTGCAGATTCCCAATTCTCTACGTAATCTGCACAAACAATTTCTCCATATCCCTCAATTTAAACAAACCTGGTTCGATGCGGAAAGCAAAATATCAAAACTTACCAATTGATGAGATTCTATCATTTTCTCTATCTGCAGATATTTCTCATTCCCCCTATTTGTAAAATCTTTTATTTTAATGAAATTCTCTGCTTGTAGGATCTGCTGCTTCTCTCCATGTACAAGTTAGTTACTCTCCAACAACCTCACTATGTCTATTAATTTCCTCTGCCTATCTAAACAAGTGTCTCTATTTCAATCGCTCCACACATCTAGACTTAGTTATGATTCAACTGAACTTACAATTTCTGAATTTCAATATCTATCAGTAAATGTAGTTCTCTGCATCTATCAAAATCGTATTTTTCAGTAATTTCTTAGATTGAGCTCATTTGCAGGTTACCTGCATTCTCTGCAACTTCAATTTCTCCATTTCTTCAGTTTCAGCAAACGCGTTTCTCTGTATCTATCAATCTCGCAATTTCGAGCAATAACATATATTGAAGCATTTTCTCTATAAGCAGATATAACATATTCGTACTCTTTGCAAAATCTCCTATCTTCATCAAATTCTATCTTTGTATCATCTGCTCGTTCACTGATTGTACAACTTTCTTCAATTCAATCACTTTCTACATCTCCAATAATTTTTAATGTTGAACTACACAAATAGAACGATTTCTAACAAACTACTCATTTTTCAATGTTCTTTGTTTAATTATGCCTTCAATATCTGCATTCTTATATTTTTCAACAGAATTGGTTTCTACCTCAAGCAAAAGTACTCAGTTTCTTGTAATTCATCAAATTCTGCAGATTCCCAATTCTCTACGTAATCTGCACAAACAATTTCTCCATATCCCTCAATTTAAACAAACCTGGTTCGATGCGGAAAGCAAAATATCAAAACTTACCAATTGATGAGATTCTATCATTTTCTCTATCTGCAGATATTTCTCATTCCCCCTATTTGTAAAATCTTTTATTTTAATGAAATTCTCTGCTTGTAGGATCTGCTGCTTCTCTCCATGTACAAGTTAGTTACTCTCCAACAACCTCACTATGTCTATTAATTTCCTCTGCCTATCTAAACAAGTGTCTCTATTTCAATCGCTCCACACATCTAGACTTAGTTATGATTCAACTGAACTTACAATTTCTGAATTTCAATATCTATCAGTAAATGTAGTTCTCTGCATCTATCAAAATCGTATTTTTCAGTAATTTCTTAGATTGAGCTCATTTGCAGGTTACCTGCATTCTCTGCAACTTCAATTTCTCCATTTCTTCAGTTTCAGCAAACGCGGTTCTCTGTATCTATCAATCTCGCAATTTCGAGCAATAACATATATTGAAGCATTTTCTCTATAAGCAGATATAACATATTCGTACTCTTTGCAAAATCTCCTATCTTCATCAAATTCTATCTTTGTATCATCTGCTCGTTCACTGATTGTACAACTTTCTTCAATTCAATCACTTTCTACATCTCCAATAATTTTTAATGTTGAACTACACAAATAGAACGATTTCTAACAAACTACTCATTTTTCAATGTTCTTTGTTTAATTATGCCTTCAATATCTGCATTCTTATATTTTTCAACAGAATTGGTTTCTACCTCAAGCAAAAGTACTCAGTTTCTTGTAATTCATCAAATTCTGCAGATTCCCAATTCTCTACGTAATCTGCACAAACAATTTCTCCATATCCCTCAATTTAAACAAACCTGGTTCGATGCGGAAAGCAAAATATCAAAACTTACCAATTGATGAGATTCTATCATTTTCTCTATCTGCAGATATTTCTCATTCCCCCTATTTGTAAAATCTTTTATTTTAATGAAATTCTCTGCTTGTAGGATCTGCTGCTTCTCTCCATGTACAAGTTAGTTACTCTCCAACAACCTCACTATGTCTATTAATTTCCTCTGCCTATCTAAACAAGTGTCTCTATTTCAATCGCTCCACACATCTAGACTTAGTTATGATTCAACTGAACTTACAATTTCTGAATTTCAATATCTATCAGTAAATGTAGTTCTCTGCATCTATCAAAATCGTATTTTTCAGTAATTTCTTAGATTGAGCTCATTTGCAGGTTACCTGCATTCTCTGCAACTTCAATTTCTCCATTTCTTCAGTTTCAGCAAACGCGTTTCTCTGTATCTATCAATCTCGCAATTTCGAGCAATAACATATATTGAAGCATTTTCTCTATAAGCAGATATAACATATTCGTACTCTTTGCAAAATCTCCTATCTTCATCAAATTCTATCTTTGTATCATCTGCTCGTTCACTGATTGTACAACTTTCTTCAATTCAATCACTTTCTACATCTCCAATAATTTTTAATGTTGAACTACACAAATAGAACGATTTCTAACAAACTACTCATTTTTCAATGTTCTTTGTTTAATTATGCCTTCAATATCTGCATTCTTATATTTTTCAACAGAATTGGTTTCTACCTCAAGCAAAAGTACTCAGTTTCTTGTAATTCATCAAATTCTGCAGATTCCCAATTCTCTACGTAATCTGCACAAACAATTTCTCCATATCCCTCAATTTAAACAAACCTGGTTCGATGCGGAAAGCAAAATATCAAAACTTACCAATTGATGAGATTCTATCATTTTCTCTATCTGCAGATATTTCTCATTCCCCCTATTTGTAAAATCTTTTATTTTAATGAAATTCTCTGCTTGTAGGATCTGCTGCTTCTCTCCATGTACAAGTTAGTTACTCTCCAACAACCTCACTATGTCTATTAATTTCCTCTGCCTATCTAAACAAGTGTCTCTATTTCAATCGCTCCACACATCTAGACTTAGTTATGATTCAACTGAACTTACAATTTCTGAATTTCAATATCTATCAGTAAATGTAGTTCTCTGCATCTATCAAAATCGTATTTTTCAGTAATTTCTTAGATTGAGCTCATTTGCAGGTTACCTGCATTCTCTGCAACTTCAATTTCTCCATTTCTTCAGTTTCAGCAAACGCGTTTCTCTGTATCTATCAATCTCGCAATTTCGAGCAATAACATATATTGAAGCATTTTCTCTATAAGCAGATATAACATATTCGTACTCTTTGCAAAATCTCCTATCTTCATCAAATTCTATCTTTGTATCATCTGCTCGTTCACTGATTGTACAACTTTCTTCAATTCAATCACTTTCTACATCTCCAATAATTTTTAATGTTGAACTACACAAATAGAACGATTTCTAACAAACTACTCATTTTTCAATGTTCTTTGTTTAATTATGCCTTCAATATCTGCATTCTTATATTTTTCAACAGAATTGGTTTCTACCTCAAGCAAAAGTACTCAGTTTCTTGTAATTCATCAAATTCTGCAGATTCCCAATTCTCTACGTAATCTGCACAAACAATTTCTCCATATCCCTCAATTTAAACAAACCTGGTTCGATGCGGAAAGCAAAATATCAAAACTTACCAATTGATGAGATTCTATCATTTTCTCTATCTGCAGATATTTCTCATTCCCCCTATTTGTAAAATCTATTATTTTAATGAAATTCTCTGCTTGTAGGATCTGCTGCTTCTCTCCATGTACAAGTTAGTTACTCTCCAACAACCTCACTATGTCTATTAATTTCCTCTGCCTATCTAAACAAGTGTCTCTATTTCAATCGCTCCACACATCTAGACTTAGTTATGATTCAACTGAACTTACAATTTCTGAATTTCAATATCTATCAGTAAATGTAGTTCTCTGCATCTATCAAAATCGTATTTTTCAGTAATTTCTTAGATTGAGCTCATTTGCAGGTTACCTGCATTCTCTGCAACTTCAATTTCTCCATTTCTTCAGTTTCAGCAAACGCGTTTCTCTGTATCTATCAATCTCGCAATTTCGAGCAATAACATATATTGAAGCATTTTCTCTATAAGCAGATATAACATATTCGTACTCTTTGCAAAATCTCCTATCTTCATCAAATTCTATCTTTGTATCATCTGCTCGTTCACTGATTGTACAACTTTCTTCAATTCAATCACTTTCTACATCTCCAATAATTTTTAATGTTGAACTACACAAATAGAACGATTTCTAACAAACTACTCATTTTTCAATGTTCTTTGTTTAATTATGCCTTCAATATCTGCATTCTTATATTTTTCAACAGAATTGGTTTCTACCTCAAGCAAAAGTACTCAGTTTCTTGTAATTCATCAAATTCTGCAGATTCCCAATCTCTACGTAATCTGCACAAACAATTTCTCCATATCCCTCAAGTTAAACAAACCTGGTTCGATGCGGAAAGCAAAATATCAAAACTTACCAATTGATGAGATTCTATCATTTTCTCTATCTGCAGATATTTCTCATTCCCCCTATTTGTAAAATCTTTTATTTTAATGAAATTCTCTGCTTGTAGGATCTGCTGCTTCTCTCCATGTACAAGTTAGTTACTCTCCAACAACCTCACTATGTCTATTAATTTCCTCTGCCTATCTAAACAAGTGTCTCTATTTCAATCGCTCCACACATCTAGACTTAGTTATGATTCAACTGAACTTACAATTTCTGAATTTCAATATCTATCAGTAAATGTAGTTCTCTGCATCTATCAAAATCGTATTTTTCAGTAATTTCTTAGATTGAGCTCATTTGCAGGTTACCTGCATTCTCTGCAACTTCAATTTCTCCATTTCTTCAGTTTCAGCAAACGCGTTTCTCTGTATCTATCAATCTCGCAATTTCGAGCAATAACATATATTGAAGCATTTTCTCTATAAGCAGATATAACATATTCGTACTCTTTGCAAAATCTCCTATCTTCATCAAATTCTATCTTTGTATCATCTGCTCGTTCACTGATTGTACAACTTTCTTCAATTCAATCACTTTCTACATCTCCAATAATTTTTAATGTTGAACTACACAAATAGAACGATTTCTAACAAACTACTCATTTTTCAATGTTCTTTGTTTAATTATGCCTTCAATATCTGCATTCTTATATTTTTCAACAGAATTGGTTTCTACCTCAAGCAAAAGTACTCAGTTTCTTGTAATTCATCAAATTCTGCAGATTCCCAATTCTCTACGTAATCTGCACAAACAATTTCTCCATATCCCTCAATTTAAACAAACCTGGTTCGATGCGGAAAGCAAAATATCAAAACTTACCAATTGATGAGATTCTATCATTTTCTCTATCTGCAGATATTTCTCATTCCCCCTATTTGTAAAATCTTTTATTTTAATGAAATTCTCTGCTTGTAGGATCTGCTGCTTCTCTCCATGTACAAGTTAGTTACTCTCCAACAACCTCACTATGTCTATTAATTTCCTCTGCCTATCTAAACAAGTGTCTCTATTTCAATCGCTCCACACATCTAGACTTAGTTATGATTCAACTGAACTTACAATTTCTGAATTTCAATATCTATCAGTAAATGTAGTTCTCTGCATCTATCAAAATCGTATTTTTCAGTAATTTCTTAGATTGAGCTCATTTGCAGGTTACCTGCATTCTCTGCAACTTCAATTTCTCCATTTCTTCAGTTTCAGCAAACGCGGTTCTCTGTATCTATCAATCTCGCAATTTCGAGCAATAACATATATTGAAGCATTTTCTCTATAAGCAGATATAACATATTCGTACTCTTTGCAAAATCTCCTATCTTCATCAAATTCTATCTTTGTATCATCTGCTCGTTCACTGATTGTACAACTTTCTTCAATTCAATCACTTTCTACATCTCCAATAATTTTTAATGTTGAACTACACAAATAGAACGATTTCTAACAAACTACTCATTTTTCAATGTTCTTTGTTTAATTATGCCTTCAATATCTGCATTCTTATATTTTTCAACAGAATTGGTTTCTACCGTCAAGCAAAAGTACTCAGTTTCTTGTAATTCATCAAATTCTGCAGATTCCCAATTCTCTACGTAATCTGCACAAACAATTTCTCCATATCCCTCAATTTAAACAAACCTGGTTCGATGCGGAAAGCAAAATATCAAAACTTACCAATTGATGAGATTCTATCATTTTCTCTATCTGCAGATATTTCTCATTCCCCCTATTTGTAAAATCTTTTATTTTAATGAAATTCTCTGCTTGTAGGATCTGCTGCTTCTCTCCATGTACAAGTTAGTTACTCTCCAACAACCTCACTATGTCTATTAATTTCCTCTGCCTATCTAAACAAGTGTCTCTATTTCAATCGCTCCACACATCTAGACTTAGTTATGATTCAACTGAACTTACAATTTCTGAATTTCAATATCTATCAGTAAATGTAGTTCTCTGCATCTATCAAAATCGTATTTTTCAGTAATTTCTTAGATTGAGCTCATTTGCAGGTTACCTGCATTCTCTGCAACTTCAATTTCTCCATTTCTTCAGTTTCAGCAAACGCGTTTCTCTGTATCTATCAATCTCGCAATTTCGAGCAATAACATATATTGAAGCATTTTCTCTATAAGCAGATATAACATATTCGTACTCTTTGCAAAATCTCCTATCTTCATCAAATTCTATCTTTGTATCATCTGCTCGTTCACTGATTGTACAACTTTCTTCAATTCAATCACTTTCTACATCTCCAATAATTTTTAATGTTGAACTACACAAATAGAACGATTTCTAACAAACTACTCATTTTTCAATGTTCTTTGTTTAATTATGCCTTCAATATCTGCATTCTTATATTTTTCAACAGAATTGGTTTCTACCTCAAGCAAAAGTACTCAGTTTCTTGTAATTCATCAAATTCTGCAGATTCCCAATTCTCTACGTAATCTGCACAAACAATTTCTCCATATCCCTCAATTTAAACAAACCTGGTTCGATGCGGAAAGCAAAATATCAAAACTTACCAATTGATGAGATTCTATCATTTTCTCTATCTGCAGATATTTCTCATTCCCCCTATTTGTAAAATCTTTTATTTTAATGAAATTCTCTGCTTGTAGGATCTGCTGCTTCTCTCCATGTACAAGTTAGTTACTCTCCAACAACCTCACTATGTCTATTAATTTCCTCTGCCTATCTAAACAAGTGTCTCTATTTCAATCGCTCCACACATCTAGACTTAGTTATGATTCAACTGAACTTACAATTTCTGAATTTCAATATCTATCAGTAAATGTAGTTCTCTGCATCTATCAAAATCGTATTTTTCAGTAATTTCTTAGATTGAGCTCATTTGCAGGTTACCTGCATTCTCTGCAACTTCAATTTCTCCATTTCTTCAGTTTCAGCAAACGCGTTTCTCTGTATCTATCAATCTCGCAATTTCGAGCAATAACATATATTGAAGCATTTTCTCTATAAGCAGATATAACATATTCGTACTCTTTGCAAAATCTCCTATCTTCATCAAATTCTATCTTTGTATCATCTGCTCGTTCACTGATTGTACAACTTTCTTCAATTCAATCACTTTCTACATCTCCAATAATTTTTAATGTTGAACTACACAAATAGAACGATTTCTAACAAACTACTCATTTTTCAATGTTCTTTGTTTAATTATGCCTTCAATATCTGCATTCTTATATTTTTCAACAGAATTGGTTTCTACCTCAAGCAAAAGTACTCAGTTTCTTGTAATTCATCAAATTCTGCAGATTCCCAATTCTCTACGTAATCTGCACAAACAATTTCTCCATATCCCTCAATTTAAACAAACCTGGTTCGATGCGGAAAGCAAAATATCAAAACTTACCAATTGATGAGATTCTATCATTTTCTCTATCTGCAGATATTTCTCATTCCCCCTATTTGTAAAATCTTTTATTTTAATGAAATTCTCTGCTTGTAGGATCTGCTGCTTCTCTCCATGTACAAGTTAGTTACTCTCCAACAACCTCACTATGTCTATTAATTTCCTCTGCCTATCTAAACAAGTGTCTCTATTTCAATCGCTCCACACATCTAGACTTAGTTATGATTCAACTGAACTTACAATTTCTGAATTTCAATATCTATCAGTAAATGTAGTTCTCTGCATCTATCAAAATCGTATTTTTCAGTAATTTCTTAGATTGAGCTCATTTGCAGGTTACCTGCATTCTCTGCAACTTCAATTTCTCCATTTCTTCAGTTTCAGCAAACGCGTTTCTCTGTATCTATCAATCTCGCAATTTCGAGCAATAACATATATTGAAGCATTTTCTCTATAAGCAGATATAACATATTCGTACTCTTTGCAAAATCTCCTATCTTCATCAAATTCTATCTTTGTATCATCTGCTCGTTCACTGATTGTACAACTTTCTTCAATTCAATCACTTTCTACATCTCCAATAATTTTTAATGTTGAACTACACAAATAGAACGATTTCTAACAAACTACTCATTTTTCAATGTTCTTTGTTTAATTATGCCTTCAATATCTGCATTCTTATATTTTTCAACAGAATTGGTTTCTACCTCAAGCAAAAGTACTCAGTTTCTTGTAATTCATCAAATTCTGCAGATTCCCAATTCTCTACGTAATCTGCACAAACAATTTCTCCATATCCCTCAATTTAAACAAACCTGGTTCGATGCGGAAAGCAAAATATCAAAACTTACCAATTGATGAGATTCTATCATTTTCTCTATCTGCAGATATTTCTCATTCCCCATATTTGTAAAATCTTTTATTTTAATGAAATTCTCTGCTTGTAGGATCTGCTGCTTCTCTCCATGTACAAGTTAGTTACTCTCCAACAACCTCACTATGTCTATTAATTTCCTCTGCCTATCTAAACAAGTGTCTCTATTTCAATCGCTCCACACATCTAGACTTAGTTATGATTCAACTGAACTTACAATTTCTGAATTTCAATATCTATCAGTAAATGTAGTTCTCTGCATCTATCAAAATCGTATTTTTCAGTAATTTCTTAGATTGAGCTCATTTGCAGGTTACCTGCATTCTCTGCAACTTCAATTTCTCCATTTCTTCAGTTTCAGCAAACGCGTTTCTCTGTATCTATCAATCTCGCAATTTCGAGCAATAACATATATTGAAGCATTTTCTCTATAAGCAGATATAACATATTCGTACTCTTTGCAAAATCTCCTATCTTCATCAAATTCTATCTTTGTATCATCTGCTCGTTCACTGATTGTACAACTTTCTTCAATTCAATCACTTTCTACATCTCCAATAATTTTTAATGTTGAACTACACAAATAGAACGATTTCTAACAAACTACTCATTTTTCAATGTTCTTTGTTTAATTATGCCTTCAATATCTGCATTCTTATATTTTTCAACAGAATTGGTTTCTACCTCAAGCAAAAGTACTCAGTTTCTTGTAATTCATCAAATTCTGCAGATTCCCAATTCTCTACGTAATCTGCACAAACAATTTCTCCATATCCCTCAATTTAAACAAACCTGGTTCGATGCGGAAAGCAAAATATCAAAACTTACCAATTGATGAGATTCTATCATTTTCTCTATCTGCAGATATTTCTCATTCCCCCTATTTGTAAAATCTTTTATTTTAATGAAATTCTCTGCTTGTAGGATCTGCTGCTTCTCTCCATGTACAAGTTAGTTACTCTCCAACAACCTCACTATGTCTATTAATTTCCTCTGCCTATCTAAACAAGTGTCTCTATTTCAATCGCTCCACACATCTAGACTTAGTTATGATTCAACTGAACTTACAATTTCTGAATTTCAATATCTATCAGTAAATGTAGTTCTCTGCATCTATCAAAATCGTATTTTTCAGTAATTTCTTAGATTGAGCTCATTTGCAGGTTACCTGCATTCTCTGCAACTTCAATTTCTCCATTTCTTCAGTTTCAGCAAACGCGGTTCTCTGTATCTATCAATCTCGCAATTTCGAGCAATAACACATATTGAAGCATTTTCTCTATAAGCAGATATAACATATTCGTACTCTTTGCAAAATCTCCTATCTTCATCAAATTCTATCTTTGTATCATCTGCTCGTTCACTGATTGTACAACTTTCTTCAATTCAATCACTTTCTACATCTCCAATAATTTTTAATGTTGAACTACACAAATAGAACGATTTCTAACAAACTACTCATTTTTCAATGTTCTTTGTTTAATTATGCCTTCAATATCTGCATTCTTATATTTTTCAACAGAATTGGTTTCTACGTCAAGCAAAAGTACTCAGTTTCTTGTAATTCATCAAATTCTGCAGATTCCCAATTCTCTACGTAATCTGCACAAACAATTTCTCCATATCCCTCAATTTAAACAAACCTGGTTCGATGCGGAAAGCAAAATATCAAAACTTACCAATTGATGAGATTCTATCATTTTCTCTATCTGCAGATATTTCTCATTCCCCCTATTTGTAAAATCTTTTATTTTAATGAAATTCTCTGCTTGTAGGATCTGCTGCTTCTCTCCATGTACAAGTTAGTTACTCTCCAACAACCTCACTATGTCTATTAATTTCCTCTGCCTATCTAAACAAGTGTCTCTATTTCAATCGCTCCACACATCTAGACTTAGTTATGATTCAACTGAACTTACAATTTCTGAATTTCAATATCTATCAGTAAATGTAGTTCTCTGCATCTATCAAAATCGTATTTTTCAGTAATTTCTTAGATTGAGCTCATTTGCAGGTTACCTGCATTCTCTGCAACTTCAATTTCTCCATTTCTTCAGTTTCAGCAAACGCGTTTCTCTGTATCTATCAATCTCGCAATTTCGAGCAATAACATATATTGAAGCATTTTCTCTATAAGCAGATATAACATATTCGTACTCTTTGCAAAATCTCCTATCTTCATCAAATTCTATCTTTGTATCATCTGCTCGTTCACTGATTGTACAACTTTCTTCAATTCAATCACTTTCTACATCTCCAATAATTTTTAATGTTGAACTACACAAATAGAACGATTTCTAACAAACTACTCATTTTTCAATGTTCTTTGTTTAATTATGCCTTCAATATCTGCATTCTTATATTTTTCAACAGAATTGGTTTCTACGTCAAGCAAAAGTACTCAGTTTCTTGTAATTCATCAAATTCTGCAGATTCCCAATTCTCTACGTAATCTGCACAAACAATTTCTCCATATCCCTCAATTTAAACAAACCTGGTTCGATGCGGAAAGCAAAATATCAAAACTTACCAATTGATGAGATTCTATCATTTTCTCTATCTGCAGATATTTCTCATTCCCCCTATTTGTAAAATCTTTTATTTTAATGAAATTCTCTGCTTGTAGGATCTGCTGCTTCTCTCCATGTACAAGTTAGTTACTCTCCAACAACCTCACTATGTCTATTAATTTCCTCTGCCTATCTAAACAAGTGTCTCTATTTCAATCGCTCCACACATCTAGACTTAGTTATGATTCAACTGAACTTACAATTTCTGAATTTCAATATCTATCAGTAAATGTAGTTCTCTGCATCTATCAAAATCGTATTTTTCAGTAATTTCTTAGATTGAGCTCATTTGCAGGTTACCTGCATTCTCTGCAACTTCAATTTCTCCATTTCTTCAGTTTCAGCAAACGCGGTTCTCTGTATCTATCAATCTCGCAATTTCGAGCAATAACATATATTGAAGCATTTTCTCTATAAGCAGATATAACATATTCGTACTCTTTGCAAAATCTCCTATCTTCATCAAATTCTATCTTTGTATCATCTGCTCGTTCACTGATTGTACAACTTTCTTCAATTCAATCACTTTCTACATCTCCAATAATTTTTAATGTTGAACTACACAAATAGAACGATTTCTAACAAACTACTCATTTTTCAATGTTCTTTGTTTAATTATGCCTTCAATATCTGCATTCTTATATTTTTCAACAGAATTGGTTTCTACGTCAAGCAAAAGTACTCAGTTTCTTGTAATTCATCAAATTCTGCAGATTCCCAATTCTCTACGTAATCTGCACAAACAATTTCTCCATATCCCTCAATTTAAACAAACCTGGTTCGATGCGGAAAGCAAAATATCAAAACTTACCAATTGATGAGATTCTATCATTTTCTCTATCTGCAGATATTTCTCATTCCCCCTATTTGTAAAATCTTTTATTTTAATGAAATTCTCTGCTTGTAGGATCTGCTGCTTCTCTCCATGTACAAGTTAGTTACTCTCCAACAACCTCACTATGTCTATTAATTTCCTCTGCCTATCTAAACAAGTGTCTCTATTTCAATCGCTCCACACATCTAGACTTAGTTATGATTCAACTGAACTTACAATTTCTGAATTTCAATATCTATCAGTAAATGTAGTTCTCTGCATCTATCAAAATCGTATTTTTCAGTAATTTCTTAGATTGAGCTCATTTGCAGGTTACCTGCATTCTCTGCAACTTCAATTTCTCCATTTCTTCAGTTTCAGCAAACGCGTTTCTCTGTATCTATCAATCTCGCAATTTCGAGCAATAACATATATTGAAGCATTTTCTCTATAAGCAGATATAACATATTCGTACTCTTTGCAAAATCTCCTATCTTCATCAAATTCTATCTTTGTATCATCTGCTCGTTCACTGATTGTACAACTTTCTTCAATTCAATCACTTTCTACATCTCCAATAATTTTTAATGTTGAACTACACAAATAGAACGATTTCTAACAAACTACTCATTTTTCAATGTTCTTTGTTTAATTATGCCTTCAATATCTGCATTCTTATATTTTTCAACAGAATTGGTTTCTACCTCAAGCAAAAGTACTCAGTTTCTTGTAATTCATCAAATTCTGCAGATTCCCAATTCTCTACGTAATCTGCACAAACAATTTCTCCATATCCCTCAATTTAAACAAACCTGGTTCGATGCGGAAAGCAAAATATCAAAACTTACCAATTGATGAGATTCTATCATTTTCTCTATCTGCAGATATTTCTCATTCCCCCTATTTGTAAAATCTTTTATTTTAATGAAATTCTCTGCTTGTAGGATCTGCTGCTTCTCTCCATGTACAAGTTACTTACTCTCCAACAACCTCACTATGTCTATTAATTTCCTCTGCCTATCTAAACAAGTGTCTCTATTTCAATCGCTCCACACATCTAGACTTAGTTATGATTCAACTGAACTTACAATTTCTGAATTTCAATATCTATCAGTAAATGTAGTTCTCTGCATCTATCAAAATCGTATTTTTCAGTAATTTCTTAGATTGAGCTCATTTGCAGGTTACCTGCATTCTCTGCAACTTCAATTTCTCCATTTCTTCAGTTTCAGCAAACGCGTTTCTCTGTATCTATCAATCTCGCAATTTCGAGCAATAACATATATTGAAGCATTTTCTCTATAAGCAGATATAACATATTCGTACTCTTTGCAAAATCTCCTATCTTCATCAAATTCTATCTTTGTATCATCTGCTCGTTCACTGATTGTACAACTTTCTTCAATTCAATCACTTTCTACATCTCCAATAATTTTTAATGTTGAACTACACAAATAGAACGATTTCTAACAAACTACTCATTTTTCAATGTTCTTTGTTTAATTATGCCTTCAATATCTGCATTCTTATATTTTTCAACAGAATTGGTTTCTACCTCAAGCAAAAGTACTCAGTTTCTTGTAATTCATCAAATTCTGCAGATTCCCAATTCTCTACGTAATCTGCACAAACAATTTCTCCATATCCCTCAATTTAAACAAACCTGGTTCGATGCGGAAAGCAAAATATCAAAACTTACCAATTGATGAGATTCTATCATTTTCTCTATCTGCAGATATTTCTCATTCCCCCTATTTGTAAAATCTTTTATTTTAATGAAATTCTCTGCTTGTAGGATCTGCTGCTTCTCTCCATGTACAAGTTAGTTACTCTCCAACAACCTCACTATGTCTATTAATTTCCTCTGCCTATCTAAACAAGTGTCTCTATTTCAATCGCTCCACACATCTAGACTTAGTTATGATTCAACTGAACTTACAATTTCTGAATTTCAATATCTATCAGTAAATGTAGTTCTCTGCATCTATCAAAATCGTATTTTTCAGTAATTTCTTAGATTGAGCTCATTTGCAGGTTACCTGCATTCTCTGCAACTTCAATTTCTCCATTTCTTCAGTTTCAGCAAACGCGTTTCTCTGTATCTATCAATCTCGCAATTTCGAGCAATAACATATATTGAAGCATTTTCTCTATAAGCAGATATAACATATTCGTACTCTTTGCAAAATCTCCTATCTTCATCAAATTCTATCTTTGTATCATCTGCTCGTTCACTGATTGTACAACTTTCTTCAATTCAATCACTTTCTACATCTCCAATAATTTTTAATGTTGAACTACACAAATAGAACGATTTCTAACAAACTACTCATTTTTCAATGTTCTTTGTTTAATTATGCCTTCAATATCTGCATTCTTATATTTTTCAACAGAATTGGTTTCTACCTCAAGCAAAAGTACTCAGTTTCTTGTAATTCATCAAATTCTGCAGATTCCCAATTCTCTACGTAATCTGCACAAACAATTTCTCCATATCCCTCAATTTAAACAAACCTGGTTCGATGCGGAAAGCAAAATATCAAAACTTACCAATTGATGAGATTCTATCATTTTCTCTATCTGCAGATATTTCTCATTCCCCCTATTTGTAAAATCTTTTATTTTAATGAAATTCTCTGCTTGTAGGATCTGCTGCTTCTCTCCATGTACAAGTTAGTTACTCTCCAACAACCTCACTATGTCTATTAATTTCCTCTGCCTATCTAAACAAGTGTCTCTATTTCAATCGCTCCACACATCTAGACTTAGTTATGATTCAACTGAACTTACAATTTCTGAATTTCAATATCTATCAGTAAATGTAGTTCTCTGCATCTATCAAAATCGTATTTTTCAGTAATTTCTTAGATTGAGCTCATTTGCAGGTTACCTGCATTCTCTGCAACTTCAATTTCTCCATTTCTTCAGTTTCAGCAAACGCGGTTCTCTGTATCTATCAATCTCGCAATTTCGAGCAATAACATATATTGAAGCATTTTCTCTATAAGCAGATATAACATATTCGTACTCTTTGCAAAATCTCCTATCTTCATCAAATTCTATCTTTGTATCATCTGCTCGTTCACTGATTGTACAACTTTCTTCAATTCAATCACTTTCTACATCTCCAATAATTTTTAATGTTGAACTACACAAATAGAACGATTTCTAACAAACTACTCATTTTTCAATGTTCTTTGTTTAATTATGCCTTCAATATCTGCATTCTTATATTTTTCAACAGAATTGGTTTCTACGTCAAGCAAAAGTACTCAGTTTCTTGTAATTCATCAAATTCTGCAGATTCCCAATTCTCTACGTAATCTGCACAAACAATTTCTCCATATCCCTCAATTTAAACAAACCTGGTTCGATGCGGAAAGCAAAATATCAAAACTTACCAATTGATGAGATTCTATCATTTTCTCTATCTGCAGATATTTCTCATTCCCCCTATTTGTAAAATCTTTTATTTTAATGAAATTCTCTGCTTGTAGGATCTGCTGCTTCTCTCCATGTACAAGTTAGTTACTCTCCAACAACCTCACTATGTCTATTAATTTCCTCTGCCTATCTAAACAAGTGTCTCTATTTCAATCGCTCCACACATCTAGACTTAGTTATGATTCAACTGAACTTACAATTTCTGAATTTCAATATCTATCAGTAAATGTAGTTCTCTGCATCTATCAAAATCGTATTTTTCAGTAATTTCTTAGATTGAGCTCATTTGCAGGTTACCTGCATTCTCTGCAACTTCAATTTCTCCATTTCTTCAGTTTCAGCAAACGCGTTTCTCTGTATCTATCAATCTCGCAATTTCGAGCAATAACATATATTGAAGCATTTTCTCTATAAGCAGATATAACATATTCGTACTCTTTGCAAAATCTCCTATCTTCATCAAATTCTATCTTTGTATCATCTGCTCGTTCACTGATTGTACAACTTTCTTCAATTCAATCACTTTCTACATCTCCAATAATTTTTAATGTTGAACTACACAAATAGAACGATTTCTAACAAACTACTCATTTTTCAATGTTCTTTGTTTAATTATGCCTTCAATATCTGCATTCTTATATTTTTCAACAGAATTGGTTTCTACCTCAAGCAAAAGTACTCAGTTTCTTGTAATTCATCAAATTCTGCAGATTCCCAATTCTCTACGTAATCTGCACAAACAATTTCTCCATATCCCTCAATTTAAACAAACCTGGTTCGATGCGGAAAGCAAAATATCAAAACTTACCAATTGATGAGATTCTATCATTTTCTCTATCTGCAGATATTTCTCATTCCCCCTATTTGTAAAATCTTTTATTTTAATGAAATTCTCTGCTTGTAGGATCTGCTGCTTCTCTCCATGTACAAGTTAGCTTACTCTCCAACAACCTCACTATGTCTATTAATTTCCTCTGCCTATCTAAACAAGTGTCTCTATTTCAATCGCTCCACACATCTAGACTTAGTTATGATTCAACTGAACTTACAATTTCTGAATTTCAATATCTATCAGTAAATGTAGTTCTCTGCATCTATCAAAATCGTATTTTTCAGTAATTTCTTAGATTGAGCTCATTTGCAGGTTACCTGCATTCTCTGCAACTTCAATTTCTCCATTTCTTCAGTTTCAGCAAACGCGGTTCTCTGTATCTATCAATCTCGCAATTTCGAGCAATAACATATATTGAAGCATTTTCTCTATAAGCAGATATAACATATTCGTACTCTTTGCAAAATCTCCTATCTTCATCAAATTCTATCTTTGTATCATCTGCTCGTTCACTGATTGTACAACTTTCTTCAATTCAATCACTTTCTACATCTCCAATAATTTTTAATGTTGAACTACACAAATAGAACGATTTCTAACAAACTACTCATTTTTCAATGTTCTTTGTTTAATTATGCCTTCAATATCTGCATTCTTATATTTTTCAACAGAATTGGTTTCTACGTCAAGCAAAAGTACTCAGTTTCTTGTAATTCATCAAATTCTGCAGATTCCCACATTCTCTACGTAATCTGCACAAACAATTTCTCCATATCCCTCAATTTAAACAAACCTGGTTCGATGCGGAAAGCAAAATATCAAAACTTACCAATTGATGAGATTCTATCATTTTCTCTATCTGCAGATATTTCTCATTCCCCTATTTGTAAAATCTTTTATTTTAATGAAATTCTCTGCTTGTAGGATCTGCTGCTTCTCTCCATGTACAAGTTAGTTACTCTCCAACAACCTCACTATGTCTATTAATTTCCTCTGCCTATCTAAACAAGTGTCTCTATTTCAATCGCTCCACACATCTAGACTTAGTTATGATTCAACTGAACTTACAATTTCTGAATTTCAATATCTATCAGTAAATGTAGTTCTCTGCATCTATCAAAATCGTATTTTTCAGTAATTTCTTAGATTGAGCTCATTTGCAGGTTACCTGCATTCTCTGCAACTTCAATTTCTCCATTTCTTCAGTTTCAGCAAACGCGTTTCTCTGTATCTATCAATCTCGCAATTTCGAGCAATAACATATATTGAAGCATTTTCTCTATAAGCAGATATAACATATTCGTACTCTTTGCAAAATCTCCTATCTTCATCAAATTCTATCTTTGTATCATCTGCTCGTTCACTGATTGTACAACTTTCTTCAATTCAATCACTTTCTACATCTCCAATAATTTTTAATGTTGAACTACACAAATAGAACGATTTCTAACAAACTACTCATTTTTCAATGTTCTTTGTTTAATTATGCCTTCAATATCTGCATTCTTATATTTTTCAACAGAATTGGTTTCTACCTCAAGCAAAAGTACTCAGTTTCTTGTAATTCATCAAATTCTGCAGATTCCCAATTCTCTACGTAATCTGCACAAACAATTTCTCCATATCCCTCAATTTAAACAAACCTGGTTCGATGCGGAAAGCAAAATATCAAAACTTACCAATTGATGAGATTCTATCATTTTCTCTATCTGCAGATATTTCTCATTCCCCCTATTTGTAAAATCTTTTATTTTAATGAAATTCTCTGCTTGTAGGATCTGCTGCTTCTCTCCATGTACAAGTTACTTACTCTCCAACAACCTCACTATGTCTATTAATTTCCTCTGCCTATCTAAACAAGTGTCTCTATTTCAATCGCTCCACACATCTAGACTTAGTTATGATTCAACTGAACTTACAATTTCTGAATTTCAATATCTATCAGTAAATGTAGTTCTCTGCATCTATCAAAATCGTATTTTTCAGTAATTTCTTAGATTGAGCTCATTTGCAGGTTACCTGCATTCTCTGCAACTTCAATTTCTCCATTTCTTCAGTTTCAGCAAACGCGTTTCTCTGTATCTATCAATCTCGCAATTTCGAGCAATAACATATATTGAAGCATTTTCTCTATAAGCAGATATAACATATTCGTACTCTTTGCAAAATCTCCTATCTTCATCAAATTCTATCTTTGTATCATCTGCTCGTTCACTGATTGTACAACTTTCTTCAATTCAATCACTTTCTACATCTCCAATAATTTTTAATGTTGAACTACACAAATAGAACGATTTCTAACAAACTACTCATTTTTCAATGTTCTTTGTTTAATTATGCCTTCAATATCTGCATTCTTATATTTTTCAACAGAATTGGTTTCTACCTCAAGCAAAAGTACTCAGTTTCTTGTAATTCATCAAATTCTGCAGATTCCCAATTCTCTACGTAATCTGCACAAACAATTTCTCCATATCCCTCAATTTAAACAAACCTGGTTCGATGCGGAAAGCAAAATATCAAAACTTACCAATTGATGAGATTCTATCATTTTCTCTATCTGCAGATATTTCTCATTCCCCCTATTTGTAAAATCTTTTATTTTAATGAAATTCTCTGCTTGTAGGATCTGCTGCTTCTCTCCATGTACAAGTTACTTACTCTCCAACAACCTCACTATGTCTATTAATTTCCTCTGCCTATCTAAACAAGTGTCTCTATTTCAATCGCTCCACACATCTAGACTTAGTTATGATTCAACTGAACTTACAATTTCTGAATTTCAATATCTATCAGTAAATGTAGTTCTCTGCATCTATCAAAATCGTATTTTTCAGTAATTTCTTAGATTGAGCTCATTTGCAGGTTACCTGCATTCTCTGCAACTTCAATTTCTCCATTTCTTCAGTTTCAGCAAACGCGTTTCTCTGTATCTATCAATCTCGCAATTTCGAGCAATAACATATATTGAAGCATTTTCTCTATAAGCAGATATAACATATTCGTACTCTTTGCAAAATCTCCTATCTTCATCAAATTCTATCTTTGTATCATCTGCTCGTTCACTGATTGTACAACTTTCTTCAATTCAATCACTTTCTACATCTCCAATAATTTTTAATGTTGAACTACACAAATAGAACGATTCTAACAAACTACTCATTTTTCAATGTTCTTTGTTTAATTATGCCTTCAATATCTGCATTCTTATATTTTTCAACAGAATTGGTTTCTACCTCAAGCAAAAGTACTCAGTTTCTTGTAATTCATCAAATTCTGCAGATTCCCAATTCTCTACGTAATCTGCACAAACAATTTCTCCATATCCCTCAATTTAAACAAACCTGGTTCGATGCGGAAAGCAAAATATCAAAACTTACCAATTGATGAGATTCTATCATTTTCTCTATCTGCAGATATTTCTCATTCCCCCTATTTGTAAAATCTTTTATTTTAATGAAATTCTCTGCTTGTAGGATCTGCTGCTTCTCTCCATGTACAAGTTAGTTACTCTCCAACAACCTCACTATGTCTATTAATTTCCTCTGCCTATCTAAACAAGTGTCTCTATTTCAATCGCTCCACACATCTAGACTTAGTTATGATTCAACTGAACTTACAATTTCTGAATTTCAATATCTATCAGTAAATGTAGTTCTCTGCATCTATCAAAATCGTATTTTTCAGTAATTTCTTAGATTGAGCTCATTTGCAGGTTACCTGCATTCTCTGCAACTTCAATTTCTCCATTTCTTCAGTTTCAGCAAACGCGTTTCTCTGTATCTATCAATCTCGCAATTTCGAGCAATAACATATATTGAAGCATTTTCTCTATAAGCAGATATAACATATTCGTACTCTTTGCAAAATCTCCTATCTTCATCAAATTCTATCTTTGTATCATCTGCTCGTTCACTGATTGTACAACTTTCTTCAATTCAATCACTTTCTACATCTCCAATAATTTTTAATGTTGAACTACACAAATAGAACGATTTCTAACAAACTACTCATTTTTCAATGTTCTTTGTTTAATTATGCCTTCAATATCTGCATTCTTATATTTTTCAACAGAATTGGTTTCTACGTCAAGCAAAGTACTCAGTTTCTTGTAATTCATCAAATTCTGCAGATTCCCAATTCTCTACGTAATCTGCACAAACAATTTCTCCATATCCCTCAATTTAAACAAACCTGGTTCGATGCGGAAAGCAAAATATCAAAACTTACCAATTGATGAGATTCTATCATTTTCTCTATCTGCAGATATTTCTCATTCCCCCTATTTGTAAAATCTTTTATTTTAATGAAATTCTCTGCTTGTAGGATCTGCTGCTTCTCTCCATGTACAAGTTAGTTACTCTCCAACAACCTCACTATGTCTATTAATTTCCTCTGCCTATCTAAACAAGTGTCTCTATTTCAATCGCTCCACACATCTAGACTTAGTTATGATTCAACTGAACTTACAATTTCTGAATTTCAATATCTATCAGTAAATGTAGTTCTCTGCATCTATCAAAATCGTATTTTTCAGTAATTTCTTAGATTGAGCTCATTTGCAGGTTACCTGCATTCTCTGCAACTTCAATTTCTCCATTTCTTCAGTTTCAGCAAACGCGGTTCTCTGTATCTATCAATCTCGCAATTTCGAGCAATAACATATATTGAAGCATTTTCTCTATAAGCAGATATAACATATTCGTACTCTTTGCAAAATCTCCTATCTTCATCAAATTCTATCTTTGTATCATCTGCTCGTTCACTGATTGTACAACTTTCTTCAATTCAATCACTTTCTACATCTCCAATAATTTTTAATGTTGAACTACACAAATAGAACGATTTCTAACAAACTACTCATTTTTCAATGTTCTTTGTTTAATTATGCCTTCAATATCTGCATTCTTATATTTTTCAACAGAATTGGTTTCTACGTCAAGCAAAAGTACTCAGTTTCTTGTAATTCATCAAATTCTGCAGATTCCCAATTCTCTACGTAATCTGCACAAACAATTTCTCCATATCCCTCAATTTAAACAAACCTGGTTCGATGCGGAAAGCAAAATATCAAAACTTACCAATTGATGAGATTCTATCATTTTCTCTATCTGCAGATATTTCTCATTCCCCCTATTTGTAAAATCTTTTATTTTAATGAAATTCTCTGCTTGTAGGATCTGCTGCTTCTCTCCATGTACAAGTTACTTACTCTCCAACAACCTCACTATGTCTATTAATTTCCTCTGCCTATCTAAACAAGTGTCTCTATTTCAATCGCTCCACACATCTAGACTTAGTTATGATTCAACTGAACTTACAATTTCTGAATTTCAATATCTATCAGTAAATGTAGTTCTCTGCATCTATCAAAATCGTATTTTTCAGTAATTTCTTAGATTGAGCTCATTTGCAGGTTACCTGCATTCTCTGCAACTTCAATTTCTCCATTTCTTCAGTTTCAGTAAATGCGGTTCTCTGTATCTATCAATCTCGCAATTTCGAGCAATAACATATATTGAAGCATTTTCTCTATAAGCAGATATAACATATTCGTACTCTTTGCAAAATCTCCTATCTTCATCAAATTCTATCTTTGTATCATCTGCTCGTTCACTGATTGTACAACTTTCTTCAATTCAATCACTTTCTACATCTCCAATAATTTTTAATGTTGAACTACACAAATAGAACGATTTCTAACAAACTACTCATTTTTCAATGTTCTTTGTTTAATTATGCCTTCAATATCTGCATTCTTATATTTTTCAACAGAATTGTTTTCTACGTCAAGCAAAAGTACTCAGTTTCCTGTAATTCATCAAATTCTTCAGATTCCCAATTCTCTACGTAATCTGCACAAACAATTTCTCCATATCCCTCTATTTAAACAAACCTGGTTCGATGCGGAAAGCAAAATATCAAAACTTACCAATTGATGAGATTCTATCATTTTCTCTATCTGCAGATATTTCTCATTCCCCCTATTTGTAAAATCTTTTATTTTAATGAAATTCTCTGCTTGTAGGATCTGCTGCTTCTCTCCATGTACAAGTTAGTTACTCTCCAACAACCTCACTATGTCTATTAATTTCCTCTGCCTATCTAAACAAGTGTCTCTATTTCAATCGCTCCACACATCTAGACTTAGTTATGATTCAACTGAACTTACAATTTCTGAATTTCAATATCTATCAGTAAATGTAGTTCTCTGCATCTATCAAAATCGTATTTTTCAGTAATTTCTTAGATTGAGCTCATTTGCAGGTTACCTGCATTCTCTGCAACTTCAATTTCTCCATTTCTTCAGTTTCAGTAAATGCGGTTCTCTGTATCTATCAATCTCGCAATTTCGAGCAATAACATATATTGAAGCATTTTCTCTATAAGCAGATATAACATATTCGTACTCTTTGCAAAATCTCCTATCTTCATCAAATTCTATCTTTGTATCATCTGCTCGTTCACTGATTGTACAACTTTCTTCAATTCAATCACTTTCTACATCTCCAATAATTTTTAATGTTGAACTACACAAATAGAACGATTTCTAACAAACTACTCATTTTTCAATGTTCTTTGTTTAATTATGCCTTCAATATCTGCATTCTTATATTTTTCAACAGAATTGGTTTCTACGTCAAGCAAAAGTACTCAGTTTCTTGTAATTCATCAAATTCTGCAGATTCCCAATTCTCTACGTAATCTGCACAAACAATTTCTCCATATCCCTCAATTTAAACAAACCTGGTTCGATGCGGAAAGCAAAATATCAAAACTTACCAATTGATGAGATTCTATCATTTTCTCTATCTGCAGATATTTCTCATTCCCCCTATTTGTAAAATCTTTTATTTTAATGAAATTCTCTGCTTGTAGGATCTGCTGCTTCTCTCCATGTACAAGTTAGTTACTCTCCAACAACCTCACTATGTCTATTAATTTCCTCTGCCTATCTAAACAAGTGTCTCTATTTCAATCGCTCCACACATCTAGACTTAGTTATGATTCAACTGAACTTACAATTTCTGAATTTCAATATCTATCAGTAAATGTAGTTCTCTGCATCTATCAAAATCGTATTTTTCAGTAATTTCTTAGATTGAGCTCATTTGCAGGTTACCTGCATTCTCTGCAACTTCAATTTCTCCATTTCTTCAGTTTCAGCAAACGCGGTTCTCTGTATCTATCAATCTCGCAATTTCGAGCAATAACATATATTGAAGCATTTTCTCTATAAGCAGATATAACATATTCGTACTCTTTGCAAAATCTCCTATCTTCATCAAATTCTATCTTTGTATCATCTGCTCGTTCACTGATTGTACAACTTTCTTCAATTCAATCACTTTCTACATCTCCAATAATTTTTAATGTTGAACTACACAAATAGAACGATTTCTAACAAACTACTCATTTTTCAATGTTCTTTGTTTAATTATGCCTTCAATATCTGCATTCTTATCTTTTTCAACAGAATTGGTTTCTACGTCAAGCAAAGTACTCAGTTTCTTGTAATTCATCAAATTCTGCAGATTCCCACCTCTCTACGTAATCTGCACAAACAATTTCTCCATATCCCTCAATTTAAACAAACCTGGTTCGATGCGGAAAGCAAAATATCAAAACTTACCAATTGATGAGATTCTATCATTTTCTCTATCTGCAGATATTTCTCATTCCCCATATTTGTAAAATCTTTTATTTTAATGAAATTCTCTGCTTGTAGGATCTGCTGCTTCTCTCCATGTACAAGTTAGTTACTCTCCAACAACCTCACTATGTCTATTAATTTCCTCTGCCTATCTAAACAAGTGTCTCTATTTCAATCGCTCCACACATCTAGACTTAGTTATGATTCAACTGAACTTACAATTTCTGAATTTCAATATCTATCAGTAAATGTAGTTCTCTGCATCTATCAAAATCGTATTTTTCAGTAATTTCTTAGATTGAGCTCATTTGCAGGTTACCTGCATTCTCTGCAACTTCAATTTCTCCATTTCTTCAGTTTCAGCAAACGCGGTTCTCTGTATCTATCAATCTCGCAATTTCGAGCAATAACATATATTGAAGCATTTTCTCTATAAGCAGATATAACATATTCGTACTCTTTGCAAAATCTCCTATCTTCATCAAATTCTATCTTTGTATCATCTGCTCGTTCACTGATTGTACAACTTTCTTCAATTCAATCACTTTCTACATCTCCAATAATTTTTAATGTTGAACTACACAAATAGAACGATTTCTAACAAACTACTCATTTTTCAATGTTCTTTGTTTAATTATGCCTTCAATATCTGCATTCTTATATTTTTCAACAGAATTGGTTTCTACCTCAAGCAAAAGTACTCAGTTTCTTGTAATTCATCAAATTCTGCAGATTCCCAATTCTCTACGTAATCTGCACAAACAATTTCTCCATATCCCTCAATTTAAACAAACCTGGTTCGATGTGAAAGCAAAATATCAAAACTTACCAATTGATGAGATTCTATCATTTTCTCTATCTGCAGATATTTCTCATTCCCCCTATTTGTAAAATCTTTTATTTTAATGAAATTCTCTGCTTGTAGGATCTGCTGCTTCTCTCCATGTACAAGTTACTTACTCTCCAACAACCTCACTATGTCTATTAATTTCCTCTGCCTATCTAAACAAGTGTCTCTATTTCAATCGCTCCACACATCTAGACTTAGTTATGATTCAACTGAACTTACAATTCTGAAATTTCAATATCTATCAGTAAATGTAGTTCTCTGCATCTATCAAAATCGTATTTTTCAGTAATTTCTTAGATTGAGCTCATTTGCAGGTTACCTGCATTCTCTGCAACTTCAATTTCTCCATTTCTTCAGTTTCAGCAAACGCGTTTCTCTGTATCTATCAATCTCGCAATTTCGAGCAATAACATATATTGAAGCATTTTCTCTATAAGCAGATATAACATATTCGTACTCTTTGCAAAATCTCCTATCTTCATCAAATTCTATCTTTGTATCATCTGCTCGTTCACTGATTGTACAACTTTCTTCAATTCAATCACTTTCTACATCTCCAATAATTTTTAATGTTGAACTACACAAATAGAACGATTTCTAACAAACTACTCATTTTTCAATGTTCTTTGTTTAATTATGCCTTCAATATCTGCATTCTTATATTTTTCAACAGAATTGGTTTCTACCGTCAAGCAAAAGTACTCAGTTTCTTGTAATTCATCAAATTCTGCAGATTCCCACATTCTCTACGTAATCTGCACAAACAATTTCTCCATATCCCTCAATTTAAACAAACCTGGTTCGATGCGGAAAGCAAAATATCAAAACTTACCAACTGATGAGATTCTGTCATTTTCTCTATCTGCAGATATTCCTCATTCCCCATATTTGTAAAATCTTTTATTTTAATGAAATTCTCTGCTTGTAGGATCTGCTGCTTCTCTCCATGTACAAGTTAGTTACTCTCCAACAACCTCACTATGTCTATTAATTTCCTCTGCCTATCTAAACAAGTGTCTCTATTTCAATCGCTCCACACATCTAGACTTAGTTATGATTCAACTGAACTTACAATTTCTGAATTTCAATATCTATCAGTAAATGTAGTTCTCTGCATCTATCAAAATCGTATTTTTCAGTAATTTCTTAGATTGAGCTCATTTGCAGGTTACCTGCATTCTCTGCAACTTCAATTTCTCCATTTCTTCAGTTTCAGCAAATGCGGTTCTCTGTATCTATCAATCTCGCAATTTCGAGCAATAACATATATTGAAGCATTTTCTCTATAAGCAGATATAACATATTCGTACTCTTTGCAAAATCTCCTATCTTCATCAAATTCTATCTTTGTATCATCTGCTCGTTCACTGATTGTACAACTTTCTTCAATTCAATCACTTTCTACATCTCCAATAATTTTTAATGTTGAACTACACAAATAGAACGATTTCTAACAAACTACTCATTTTTCAATGTTCTTTGTTTAATTATGCCTTCAATATCTGCATTCTTATCTTTTTCAACAGAATTGCTTTCTACCTCAAGCAAAAGTACTCAGTTTCTTGTAATTCATCAAATTCTGCAGATTCCCAATCTCTACGTAATCTGCACAAACAATTTCTCCATATCCCTCAATTTAAACAAACCTGGTTCGATGCGGAAAGCAAAATATCAAAACTTACCAATGATGAGATTCTATCATTTTCTCTATCTGCAGATATTTCTCATTCCCCCTATTTGTAAAATCTTTTATTTTTAATGAAATTCTCTGCTTGTAGGATCTGCTGCTTCTCTCCATGTACAAGTTAGTTACTCTCCAACAACCTCACTATGTCTATTAATTTCCTCTGCCTATCTAAACAAGTGTCTCTATTTCAATCGCTCCACACATCTAGACTTAGTTATGATTCAACTGAACTTACAATTTCTGAATTTCAATATCTATCAGTAAATGTAGTTCTCTGCATCTATCAAAATCGTATTTTTCAGTAATTTCTTAGATTGAGCTCATTTGCAGGTTACCTGCATTCTCTGCAACTTCAATTTCTCCATTTCTTCAGTTTCAGCAAACGCGGTTCTCTGTATCTATCAATCTCGCAATTTCGAGCAATAACATATATTGAAGCATTTTCTCTATAAGCAGATATAACATATTCGTACTCTTTGCAAAATCTCCTATCTTCATCAAATTCTATCTTTGTATCATCTGCTCGTTCACTGATTGTACAACTTTCTTCAATTCAATCACTTTCTACATCTCCATAATTTTTAATGTTGAACTACACAAATAGAACGATTTCTAACAAACTACTCATTTTTCAATGTTCTTTGTTTAATTATGCCTTCAATATCTGCATTCTTATATTTTTCAACAGAATTGGTTTCTACGTCAAGCAAAAGTACTCAGTTTCTTGTAATTCATCAAATTCTGCAGATTCCCAATTCTCTACGTAATCTGCACAAACAATTTCTCCATATCCCTCAATTTAAACAAACCTGGTTCGATGCGGAAAGCAAAATATCAAAACTTACCAATTGATGAGATTCTATCATTTTCTCTATCTGCAGATATTTCTCATTCCCCATATTTGTAAAATCTTTTATTTTAATGAAATTCTCTGCTTGTAGGATCTGCTGCTTCTCTCCATGTACAAGTTAGTTACTCTCCAACAACCTCACTATGTCTATTAATTTCCTCTGCCTATCTAAACAAGTGTCTCTATTTCAATCGCTCCACACATCTAGACTTAGTTATGATTCAACTGAACTTACAATTTCTGAATTTCAATATCTATCAGTAAATGTAGTTCTCTGCATCTATCAAAATCGTATTTTTCAGTAATTTCTTAGATTGAGCTCATTTGCAGGTTACCTGCATTCTCTGCAACTTCAATTTCTCCATTTCTTCAGTTTCAGCAAACGCGGTTCTCTGTATCTATCAATCTCGCAATTTCGAGCAATAACACATATTGAAGCATTTTCTCTATAAGCAGATATAACATATTCGTACTCTTTGCAAAATCTCCTATCTTCATCAAATTCTATCTTTGTATCATCTGCTCGTTCACTGATTGTACAACTTTCTTCAATTCAATCACTTTCTACATCTCCAATAATTTTTAATGTTGAACTACACAAATAGAACGATTTCTAACAAACTACTCATTTTTCAATGTTCTTTGTTTAATTATGCCTTCAATATCTGCATTCTTATCATTTTCAACAGAATTGGTTTCTACGTCAAGCAAAAGTACTCAGTTTCTTGTAATTCATCAAATTCTGCAGATTCCCAATTCTCTACGTAATCTGCACAAACAATTTCTCCATATCCCTCAATTTAAACAAACCTGGTTCGATGCGGAAAGCAAAAATATCAAAACTTACCAATTGATGAGATTCTATCATTTTCTCTATCTGCAGATATTTCTCATTCCCCATATTTGTAAAATCTTTTATTTTAATGAAATTCTCTGCTTGTAGGATCTGCTGCTTCTCTCCATGTACAAGTTACGTTACTCTCCAACAACCTCACTATGTCTATTAATTTCCTCTGCCTATCTAAACAAGTGTCTCTATTTCAATCGCTCCACACATCTAGACTTAGTTATGATTCAACTGAACTTACAATTTCTGAATTTCAATATCTATCAGTAAATGTAGTTCTCTGCATCTATCAAAATCGTATTTTTCAGTAATTTCTTAGATTGAGCTCATTTGCAGGTTACCTGCATTCTCTGCAACTTCAATTTCTCCATTTCTTCAGTTTCAGCAAACGCGGTTCTCTGTATCTATCAATCTCGCAATTTCGAGCAATAACATATATTGAAGCATTTTCTCTATAAGCAGATATAACATATTCGTACTCTTTGCAAAATCTCCTATCTTCATCAAATTCTATCTTTGTATCATCTGCTCGTTCACTGATTGTACAACTTTCTTCAATTCAATCACTTTCTACATCTCCAATAATTTTTAATGTTGAACTACACAAATAGAACGATTTCTAACAAACTACTCATTTTTCAATGTTCTTTGTTTAATTATGCTTCAATATCTGCATTCTTATATTTTTCAACAGAATTGGTTTCTACGTCAAGCAAAAGTACTCAGTTTCTTGTAATTCATCAAATTCTGCAGATTCCCACATCTCTACGTAATCTGCACAAACAATTTCTCCATATCCCTCAATTTAAACAAACCTGGTTCGATGCGGAAAGCAAAATATCAAAACTTACCAATTGATGAGATTCTATCATTTTCTCTATCTGCAGATATTTCTCATTCCCCCTATTTGTAAAATCTTTTATTTTAATGAAATTCTCTGCTTGTAGGATCTGCTGCTTCTCTCCATGTACAAGTTAGTTACTCTCCAACAACCTCACTATGTCTATTAATTTCCTCTGCCTATCTAAACAAGTGTCTCTATTTCAATCGCTCCACACATCTAGACTTAGTTATGATTCAACTGAACTTACAATTTCTGAATTTCAATATCTATCAGTAAATGTAGTTCTCTGCATCTATCAAAATCGTATTTTTCAGTAATTTCTTAGATTGAGCTCATTTGCAGGTTACCTGCATTCTCTGCAACTTCAATTTCTCCATTTCTTCAGTTTCAGCAAACGCGTTTCTCTGTATCTATCAATCTCGCAATTTCGAGCAATAACATATATTGAAGCATTTTCTCTATAAGCAGATATAACATATTCGTACTCTTTGCAAAATCTCCTATCTTCATCAAATTCTATCTTTGTATCATCTGCTCGTTCACTGATTGTACAACTTTCTTCAATTCAATCACTTTCTACATCTCCAATAATTTTTAATGTTGAACTACACAAATAGAACGATTTCTAACAAACTACTCATTTTTCAATGTTCTTTGTTTAATTATGCCTTCAATATCTGCATTCTTATATTTTTCAACAGAATTGGTTTCTACCGTCAAGCAAAAGTACTCAGTTTCTTGTAATTCATCAAATTCTGCAGATTCCCAATTCTCTACGTAATCTGCACAAACAATTTCTCCATATCCCTCAATTTAAACAAACCTGGTTCGATGCGGAAAGCAAAATATCAAAACTTACCAATTGATGAGATTCTATCATTTTCTCTATCTGCAGATATTTCTCATTCCCCCTATTTGTAAAATCTTTTATTTTAATGAAATTCTCTGCTTGTAGGATCTGCTGCTTCTCTCCATGTACAAGTTAGTTACTCTCCAACAACCTCACTATGTCTATTAATTTCCTCTGCCTATCTAAACAAGTGTCTCTATTTCAATCGCTCCACACATCTAGACTTAGTTATGATTCAACTGAACTTACAATTTCTGAATTTCAATATCTATCAGTAAATGTAGTTCTCTGCATCTATCAAAATCGTATTTTTCAGTAATTTCTTAGATTGAGCTCATTTGCAGGTTACCTGCATTCTCTGCAACTTCAATTTCTCCATTTCTTCAGTTTCAGCAAACGCGTTTCTCTGTATCTATCAATCTCGCAATTTCGAGCAATAACATATATTGAAGCATTTTCTCTATAAGCAGATATAACATATTCGTACTCTTTGCAAAATCTCCTATCTTCATCAAATTCTATCTTTGTATCATCTGCTCGTTCACTGATTGTACAACTTTCTTCAATTCAATCACTTTCTACATCTCCAATAATTTTTAATGTTGAACTACACAAATAGAACGATTTCTAACAAACTACTCATTTTTCAATGTTCTTTGTTTAATTATGCCTTCAATATCTGCATTCTTATCTTTTTCAACAGAATTGGTTTCTACGTCAAGCAAAAGTACTCAGTTTCTTGTAATTCATCAAATTCTGCAGATTCCCAATTCTCTACGTAATCTGCACAAACAATTTCTCCATATCCCTCAATTTAAACAAACCTGGTTCGATGCGGAAAGCAAAATATCAAAACTTACCAATTGATGAGATTCTATCATTTTCTCTATCTGCAGATATTTCTCATTCCCCCTATTTGTAAAATCTTTTATTTTAATGAAATTCTCTGCTTGTAGGATCTGCTGCTTCTCTCCATGTACAAGTTAGTTACTCTCCAACAACCTCACTATGTCTATTAATTTCCTCTGCCTATCTAAACAAGTGTCTCTATTTCAATCGCTCCACACATCTAGACTTAGTTATGATTCAACTGAACTTACAATTTCTGAATTTCAATATCTATCAGTAAATGTAGTTCTCTGCATCTATCAAAATCGTATTTTTCAGTAATTTCTTAGATTGAGCTCATTTGCAGGTTACCTGCATTCTCTGCAACTTCAATTTCTCCATTTCTTCAGTTTCAGCAAACGCGGTTCTCTGTATCTATCAATCTCGCAATTTCGAGCAATAACATATATTGAAGCATTTTCTCTATAAGCAGATATAACATATTCGTACTCTTTGCAAAATCTCCTATCTTCATCAAATTCTATCTTTGTATCATCTGCTCGTTCACTGATTGTACAACTTTCTTCAATTCAATCACTTTCTACATCTCCAATAATTTTTAATGTTGAACTACACAAATAGAACGATTTCTAACAAACTACTCATTTTTCAATGTTCTTTGTTTAATTATGCCTTCAATATCTGCATTCTTATATTTTTCAACAGAATTGGTTTCTACCGTCAAGCAAAAGTACTCAGTTTCTTGTAATTCATCAAATTCTGCAGATTCCCAATTCTCTACGTAATCTGCACAAACAATTTCTCCATATCCCTCAATTTAAACAAACCTGGTTCGATGCGGAAAGCAAAATATCAAAACTTACCAATTGATGAGATTCTATCATTTTCTCTATCTGCAGATATTTCTCATTCCCCCTATTTGTAAAATCTTTTATTTTAATGAAATTCTCTGCTTGTAGGATCTGCTGCTTCTCTCCATGTACAAGTTAGCTTACTCTCCAACAACCTCACTATGTCTATTAATTTCCTCTGCCTATCTAAACAAGTGTCTCTATTTCAATCGCTCCACACATCTAGACTTAGTTATGATTCAACTGAACTTACAATTTCTGAATTTCAATATCTATCAGTAAATGTAGTTCTCTGCATCTATCAAAATCGTATTTTTCAGTAATTTCTTAGATTGAGCTCATTTGCAGGTTACCTGCATTCTCTGCAACTTCAATTTCTCCATTTCTTCAGTTTCAGCAAACGCGTTTCTCTGTATCTATCAATCTCGCAATTTCGAGCAATAACATATATTGAAGCATTTTCTCTATAAGCAGATATAACATATTCGTACTCTTTGCAAAATCTCCTATCTTCATCAAATTCTATCTTTGTATCATCTGCTCGTTCACTGATTGTACAACTTTCTTCAATTCAATCACTTTCTACATCTCCAATAATTTTTAATGTTGAACTACACAAATAGAACGATTTCTAACAAACTACTCATTTTTCAATGTTCTTTGTTTAATTATGCCTTCAATATCTGCATTCTTATATTTTTCAACAGAATTGGTTTCTACCGTCAAGCAAAAGTACTCAGTTTCTTGTAATTCATCAAATTCTGCAGATTCCCAATTCTCTACGTAATCTGCACAAACAATTTCTCCATATCCCTCAATTTAAACAAACCTGGTTCGATGCGGAAAGCAAAATATCAAAACTTACCAATTGATGAGATTCTATCATTTTCTCTATCTGCAGATATTTCTCATTCCCCCTATTTGTAAAATCTTTTATTTTAATGAAATTCTCTGCTTGTAGGATCTGCTGCTTCTCTCCATGTACAAGTTAGTTACTCTCCAACAACCTCACTATGTCTATTAATTTCCTCTGCCTATCTAAACAAGTGTCTCTATTTCAATCGCTCCACACATCTAGACTTAGTTATGATTCAACTGAACTTACAATTTCTGAATTTCAATATCTATCAGTAAATGTAGTTCTCTGCATCTATCAAAATCGTATTTTTCAGTAATTTCTTAGATTGAGCTCATTTGCAGGTTACCTGCATTCTCTGCAACTTCAATTTCTCCATTTCTTCAGTTTCAGCAAACGCGTTTCTCTGTATCTATCAATCTCGCAATTTCGAGCAATAACATATATTGAAGCATTTTCTCTATAAGCAGATATAACATATTCGTACTCTTTGCAAAATCTCCTATCTTCATCAAATTCTATCTTTGTATCATCTGCTCGTTCACTGATTGTACAACTTTCTTCAATTCAATCACTTTCTACATCTCCAATAATTTTTAATGTTGAACTACACAAATAGAACGATTTCTAACAAACTACTCATTTTTCAATGTTCTTTGTTTAATTATGCCTTCAATATCTGCATTCTTATATTTTTCAACAGAATTGGTTTCTACCTCAAGCAAAAGTACTCAGTTTCTTGTAATTCATCAAATTCTGCAGATTCCCAATTCTCTACGTAATCTGCACAAACAATTTCTCCATATCCCTCAATTTAAACAAACCTGGTTCGATGCGGAAAGCAAAATATCAAAACTTACCAATTGATGAGATTCTATCATTTTCTCTATCTGCAGATATTTCTCATTCCCCCTATTTGTAAAATCTTTTATTTTAATGAAATTCTCTGCTTGTAGGATCTGCTGCTTCTCTCCATGTACAAGTTAGCTTACTCTCCAACAACCTCACTATGTCTATTAATTTCCTCTGCCTATCTAAACAAGTGTCTCTATTTCAATCGCTCCACACATCTAGACTTAGTTATGATTCAACTGAACTTACAATTTCTGAATTTCAATATCTATCAGTAAATGTAGTTCTCTGCATCTATCAAAATCGTATTTTTCAGTAATTTCTTAGATTGAGCTCATTTGCAGGTTACCTGCATTCTCTGCAACTTCAATTTCTCCATTTCTTCAGTTTCAGCAAACGCGTTTCTCTGTATCTATCAATCTCGCAATTTCGAGCAATAACATATATTGAAGCATTTTCTCTATAAGCAGATATAACATATTCGTACTCTTTGCAAAATCTCCTATCTTCATCAAATTCTATCTTTGTATCATCTGCTCGTTCACTGATTGTACAACTTTCTTCAATTCAATCACTTTCTACATCTCCAATAATTTTTAATGTTGAACTACACAAATAGAACGATTTCTAACAAACTACTCATTTTTCAATGTTCTTTGTTTAATTATGCCTTCAATATCTGCATTCTTATATTTTTCAACAGAATTGGTTTCTACGTCAAGCAAAAGTACTCAGTTTCTTGTAATTCATCAAATTCTGCAGATTCCCAATTCTCTACGTAATCTGCACAAACAATTTCTCCATATCCCTCAATTTAAACAAACCTGGTTCGATGCGGAAAGCAAAATATCAAAACTTACCAATTGATGAGATTCTATCATTTTCTCTATCTGCAGATATTTCTCATTCCCCCTATTTGTAAAATCTTTTATTTTAATGAAATTCTCTGCTTGTAGGATCTGCTGCTTCTCTCCATGTACAAGTTACTTACTCTCCAACAACCTCACTATGTCTATTAATTTCCTCTGCCTATCTAAACAAGTGTCTCTATTTCAATCGCTCCACACATCTAGACTTAGTTATGATTCAACTGAACTTACAATTTCTGAATTTCAATATCTATCAGTAAATGTAGTTCTCTGCATCTATCAAAATCGTATTTTTCAGTAATTTCTTAGATTGAGCTCATTTGCAGGTTACCTGCATTCTCTGCAACTTCAATTTCTCCATTTCTTCAGTTTCAGCAAACGCGTTCTCTGTATCTATCAATCTCGCAATTTCGAGCAATAACATATATTGAAGCATTTTCTCTATAAGCAGATATAACATATTCGTACTCTTTGCAAAATCTCCTATCTTCATCAAATTCTATCTTTCTATTATCTGCTCGTTCACTGATTGTACAACTTTCTTCAATTCAATCACTTTCTACATCTCCAATAATTTTTAATGTTGAACTACACAAATAGAACGATTTCTAACAAACTACTCATTTTTCAATGTTCTTTGTTTAATTATGCCTTCAATATCTGCATTCTTATATTTTTCAACAGAATTGGTTTCTACCTCAAGCAAAAGTACTCAGTTTCTTGTAATTCATCAAATTCTGCAGATTCCCAATTCTCTACGTAATCTGCACAAACAATTTCTCCATATCCCTCAATTTAAACAAACCTGGTTCGATGCGGAAAGCAAAATATCAAAACTTACCAATTGATGAGATTCTATCATTTTCTCTATCTGCAGATATTTCTCATTCCCCCTATTTGTAAAATCTTTTATTTTAATGAAATTCTCTGCTTGTAGGATCTGCTGCTTCTCTCCATGTACAAGTTACTTACTCTCCAACAACCTCACTATGTCTATTAATTTCCTCTGCCTATCTAAACAAGTGTCTCTATTTCAATCGCTCCACACATCTAGACTTAGTTATGATTCAACTGAACTTACAATTTCTGAATTTCAATATCTATCAGTAAATGTAGTTCTCTGCATCTATCAAAATCGTATTTTTCAGTAATTTCTTAGATTGAGCTCATTTGCAGGTTACCTGCATTCTCTGCAACTTCAATTTCTCCATTTCTTCAGTTTCAGCAAACGCGTTTCTCTGTATCTATCAATCTCGCAATTTCGAGCAATAACATATATTGAAGCATTTTCTCTATAAGCAGATATAACATATTCGTACTCTTTGCAAAATCTCCTATCTTCATCAAATTCTATCTTTGTATCATCTGCTCGTTCACTGATTGTACAACTTTCTTCAATTCAATCACTTTCTACATCTCCAATAATTTTTAATGTTGAACTACACAAATAGAACGATTTCTAACAAACTACTCATTTTTCAATGTTCTTTGTTTAATTATGCCTTCAATATCTGCATTCTTATATTTTTCAACAGAATTGGTTTCTACCGTCAAGCAAAAGTACTCAGTTTCTTGTAATTCATCAAATTCTGCAGATTCCCAATTCTCTACGTAATCTGCACAAACAATTTCTCCATATCCCTCAATTTAAACAAACCTGGTTCGATGCGGAAAGCAAAATATCAAAACTTACCAATTGATGAGATTCTATCATTTTCTCTATCTGCAGATATTTCTCATTCCCCCTATTTGTAAAATCTTTTATTTAATGAAATTCTCTGCTTGTAGGATCTGCTGCTTCTCTCCATGTACAAGTTACTTACTCTCCAACAACCTCACTATGTCTATTAATTTCCTCTGCCTATCTAAACAAGTGTCTCTATTTCAATCGCTCCACACATCTAGACTTAGTTATGATTCAACTGAACTTACAATTTCTGAATTTCAATATCTATCAGTAAATGTAGTTCTCTGCATCTATCAAAATCGTATTTTTCAGTAATTTCTTAGATTGAGCTCATTTGCAGGTTACCTGCATTCTCTGCAACTTCAATTTCTCCATTTCTTCAGTTTCAGCAAACGCGTTTCTCTGTATCTATCAATCTCGCAATTTCGAGCAATAACATATATTGAAGCATTTTCTCTATAAGCAGATATAACATATTCGTACTCTTTGCAAAATCTCCTATCTTCATCAAATTCTATCTTTGTATCATCTGCTCGTTCACTGATTGTACAACTTTCTTCAATTCAATCACTTTCTACATCTCCAATAATTTTTAATGTTGAACTACACAAATAGAACGATTTCTAACAAACTACTCATTTTTCAATGTTCTTTGTTAATTATGCCTTCAATATCTGCATTCTTATATTTTTCAACAGAATTGGTTTCTACCTCAAGCAAAAGTACTCAGTTTCTTGTAATTCATCAAATTCTGCAGATTCCCAATTCTCTACGTAATCTGCACAAACAATTTCTCCATATCCCTCAATTTAAACAAACCTGGTTCGATGCGGAAAGCAAAATATCAAAACTTACCAATTGATGAGATTCTATCATTTTCTCTATCTGCAGATATTTCTCATTCCCCCTATTTGTAAAATCTTTTATTTTAATGAAATTCTCTGCTTGTAGGATCTGCTGCTTCTCTCCATGTACAAGTTAGCTTACTCTCCAACAACCTCACTATGTCTATTAATTTCCTCTGCCTATCTAAACAAGTGTCTCTATTTCAATCGCTCCACACATCTAGACTTAGTTATGATTCAACTGAACTTACAATTTCTGAATTTCAATATCTATCAGTAAATGTAGTTCTCTGCATCTATCAAAATCGTATTTTTCAGTAATTTCTTAGATTGAGCTCATTTGCAGGTTACCTGCATTCTCTGCAACTTCAATTTCTCCATTTCTTCAGTTTCAGCAAACGCGTTTCTCTGTATCTATCAATCTCGCAATTTCGAGCAATAACATATATTGAAGCATTTTCTCTATAAGCAGATATAACATATTCGTACTCTTTGCAAAATCTCCTATCTTCATCAAATTCTATCTTTGTATCATCTGCTCGTTCACTGATTGTACAACTTTCTTCAATTCAATCACTTTCTACATCTCCAATAATTTTTAATGTTGAACTACACAAATAGAACGATTTCTAACAAACTACTCATTTTTCAATGTTCTTTGTTTAATTATGCCTTCAATATCTGCATTCTTATATTTTTCAACAGAATTGGTTTCTACCTCAAGCAAAAGTACTCAGTTTCTTGTAATTCATCAAATTCTGCAGATTCCCAATTCTCTACGTAATCTGCACAAACAATTTCTCCATATCCCTCAATTTAAACAAACCTGGTTCGATGCGGAAAGCAAAATATCAAAACTTACCAATTGATGAGATTCTATCATTTTCTCTATCTGCAGATATTTCTCAT
Source organism: Carcharodon carcharias (assembly GCF_017639515.1). Classification (NCBI taxonomy): domain Eukaryota; kingdom Metazoa; phylum Chordata; class Chondrichthyes; order Lamniformes; family Lamnidae; genus Carcharodon; species Carcharodon carcharias. The sequence goes on along the minus strand of NW_024470784.1, from coordinate 342,636 downwards.
TCCCCCTATTTGTAAAATCTTTTATTTTAATGAAATTCTCTGCTTGTAGGATCTGCTGCTTCTCTCCATGTACAAGTTACTTACTCTCCAACAACCTCACTATGTCTATTAATTTCCTCTGCCTATCTAAACAAGTGTCTCTATTTCAATCGCTCCACACATCTAGACTTAGTTATGATTCAACTGAACTTACAATTTCTGAATTTCAATATCTATCAGTAAATGTAGTTCTCTGCATCTATCAAAATCGTATTTTTCAGTAATTTCTTAGATTGAGCTCATTTGCAGGTTACCTGCATTCTCTGCAACTTCAATTTCTCCATTTCTTCAGTTTCAGCAAACGCGTTTCTCTGTATCTATCAATCTCGCAATTTCGAGCAATAACATATATTGAAGCATTTTCTCTATAAGCAGATATAACATATTCGTACTCTTTGCAAAATCTCCTATCTTCATCAAATTCTATCTTTGTATCATCTGCTCGTTCACTGATTGTACAACTTTCTTCAATTCAATCACTTTCTACATCTCCAATAATTTTTAATGTTGAACTACACAAATAGAACGATTTCTAACAAACTACTCATTTTTCAATGTTCTTTGTTTAATTATGCCTTCAATATCTGCATTCTTATATTTTTCAACAGAATTGGTTTCTACCTCAAGCAAAAGTACTCAGTTTCTTGTAATTCATCAAATTCTGCAGATTCCCAATTCTCTACGTAATCTGCACAAACAATTTCTCCATATCCCTCAATTTAAACAAACCTGGTTCGATGCGGAAAGCAAAATATCAAAACTTACCAATTGATGAGATTCTATCATTTTCTCTATCTGCAGATATTTCTCATTCCCCCTATTTGTAAAATCTTTTATTTTAATGAAATTCTCTGCTTGTAGGATCTGCTGCTTCTCTCCATGTACAAGTTACTTACTCTCCAACAACCTCACTATGTCTATTAATTTCCTCTGCCTATCTAAACAAGTGTCTCTATTTCAATCGCTCCACACATCTAGACTTAGTTATGATTCAACTGAACTTACAATTTCTGAATTTCAATATCTATCAGTAAATGTAGTTCTCTGCATCTATCAAAATCGTATTTTTCAGTAATTTCTTAGATTGAGCTCATTTGCAGGTTACCTGCATTCTCTGCAACTTCAATTTCTCCATTTCTTCAGTTTCAGCAAACGCGTTTCTCTGTATCTATCAATCTCGCAATTTCGAGCAATAACATATATTGAAGCATTTTCTCTATAAGCAGATATAACATATTCGTACTCTTTGCAAAATCTCCTATCTTCATCAAATTCTATCTTTGTATCATCTGCTCGTTCACTGATTGTACAACTTTCTTCAATTCAATCACTTTCTACATCTCCAATAATTTTTAATGTTGAACTACACAAATAGAACGATTTCTAACAAACTACTCATTTTTCAATGTTCTTTGTTTAATTATGCCTTCAATATCTGCATTCTTATATTTTTCAACAGAATTGGTTTCTACCTCAAGCAAAAGTACTCAGTTTCTTGTAATTCATCAAATTCTGCAGATTCCCAATTCTCTACGTAATCTGCACAAACAATTTCTCCATATCCCTCAATTTAAACAAACCTGGTTCGATGCGGAAAGCAAAATATCAAAACTTACCAATTGATGAGATTCTATCATTTTCTCTATCTGCAGATATTTCTCATTCCCCCTATTTGTAAAATCTTTTATTTTAATGAAATTCTCTGCTTGTAGGATCTGCTGCTTCTCTCCATGTACAAGTTACTTACTCTCCAACAACCTCACTATGTCTATTAATTTCCTCTGCCTATCTAAACAAGTGTCTCTATTTCAATCGCTCCACACATCTAGACTTAGTTATGATTCAACTGAACTTACAATTTCTGAATTTCAATATCTATCAGTAAATGTAGTTCTCTGCATCTATCAAAATCGTATTTTTCAGTAATTTCTTAGATTGAGCTCATTTGCAGGTTACCTGCATTCTCTGCAACTTCAATTTCTCCATTTCTTCAGTTTCAGCAAACGCGTTTCTCTGTATCTATCAATCTCGCAATTTCGAGCAATAACATATATTGAAGCATTTTCTCTATAAGCAGATATAACATATTCGTACTCTTTGCAAAATCTCCTATCTTCATCAAATTCTATCTTTGTATCATCTGCTCGTTCACTGATTGTACAACTTTCTTCAATTCAATCACTTTCTACATCTCCAATAATTTTTAATGTTGAACTACACAAATAGAACGATTTCTAACAAACTACTCATTTTTCAATGTTCTTTGTTTAATTATGCCTTCAATATCTGCATTCTTATATTTTTCAACAGAATTGGTTTCTACCTCAAGCAAAAGTACTCAGTTTCTTGTAATTCATCAAATTCTGCAGATTCCCAATTCTCTACGTAATCTGCACAAACAATTTCTCCATATCCCTCAATTTAAACAAACCTGGTTCGATGCGGAAAGCAAAATATCAAAACTTACCAATTGATGAGATTCTATCATTTTCTCTATCTGCAGATATTTCTCATTCCCCCTATTTGTAAAATCTTTTATTTTAATGAAATTCTCTGCTTGTAGGATCTGCTGCTTCTCTCCATGTACAAGTTACTTACTCTCCAACAACCTCACTATGTCTATTAATTTCCTCTGCCTATCTAAACAAGTGTCTCTATTTCAATCGCTCCACACATCTAGACTTAGTTATGATTCAACTGAACTTACAATTTCTGAATTTCAATATCTATCAGTAAATGTAGTTCTCTGCATCTATCAAAATCGTATTTTTCAGTAATTTCTTAGATTGAGCTCATTTGCAGGTTACCTGCATTCTCTGCAACTTCAATTTCTCCATTTCTTCAGTTTCAGCAAACGCGTTTCTCTGTATCTATCAATCTCGCAATTTCGAGCAATAACATATATTGAAGCATTTTCTCTATAAGCAGATATAACATATTCGTACTCTTTGCAAAATCTCCTATCTTCATCAAATTCTATCTTTGTATCATCTGCTCGTTCACTGATTGTACAACTTTCTTCAATTCAATCACTTTCTACATCTCCAATAATTTTTAATGTTGAACTACACAAATAGAACGATTTCTAACAAACTACTCATTTTTCAATGTTCTTTGTTTAATTATGCCTTCAATATCTGCATTCTTATATTTTTCAACAGAATTGGTTTCTACCTCAAGCAAAAGTACTCAGTTTCTTGTAATTCATCAAATTCTGCAGATTCCCAATTCTCTACGTAATCTGCACAAACAATTTCTCCATATCCCTCAATTTAAACAAACCTGGTTCGATGCGGAAAGCAAAATATCAAAACTTACCAATTGATGAGATTCTATCATTTTCTCTATCTGCAGATATTTCTCATTCCCCCTATTTGTAAAATCTTTTATTTTAATGAAATTCTCTGCTTGTAGGATCTGCTGCTTCTCTCCATGTACAAGTTACTTACTCTCCAACAACCTCACTATGTCTATTAATTTCCTCTGCCTATCTAAACAAGTGTCTCTATTTCAATCGCTCCACACATCTAGACTTAGTTATGATTCAACTGAACTTACAATTTCTGAATTTCAATATCTATCAGTAAATGTAGTTCTCTGCATCTATCAAAATCGTATTTTTCAGTAATTTCTTAGATTGAGCTCATTTGCAGGTTACCTGCATTCTCTGCAACTTCAATTTCTCCATTTCTTCAGTTTCAGCAAACGCGTTTCTCTGTATCTATCAATCTCGCAATTTCGAGCAATAACATATATTGAAGCATTTTCTCTATAAGCAGATATAACATATTCGTACTCTTTGCAAAATCTCCTATCTTCATCAAATTCTATCTTTGTATCATCTGCTCGTTCACTGATTGTACAACTTTCTTCAATTCAATCACTTTCTACATCTCCAATAATTTTTAATGTTGAACTACACAAATAGAACGATTTCTAACAAACTACTCATTTTTCAATGTTCTTTGTTTAATTATGCCTTCAATATCTGCATTCTTATATTTTTCAACAGAATTGGTTTCTACCTCAAGCAAAAGTACTCAGTTTCTTGTAATTCATCAAATTCTGCAGATTCCCAATTCTCTACGTAATCTGCACAAACAATTTCTCCATATCCCTCAATTTAAACAAACCTGGTTCGATGCGGAAAGCAAAATATCAAAACTTACCAATTGATGAGATTCTATCATTTTCTCTATCTGCAGATATTTCTCATTCCCCCTATTTGTAAAATCTTTTATTTTAATGAAATTCTCTGCTTGTAGGATCTGCTGCTTCTCTCCATGTACAAGTTACTTACTCTCCAACAACCTCACTATGTCTATTAATTTCCTCTGCCTATCTAAACAAGTGTCTCTATTTCAATCGCTCCACACATCTAGACTTAGTTATGATTCAACTGAACTTACAATTTCTGAATTTCAATATCTATCAGTAAATGTAGTTCTCTGCATCTATCAAAATCGTATTTTTCAGTAATTTCTTAGATTGAGCTCATTTGCAGGTTACCTGCATTCTCTGCAACTTCAATTTCTCCATTTCTTCAGTTTCAGCAAACGCGTTTCTCTGTATCTATCAATCTCGCAATTTCGAGCAATAACATATATTGAAGCATTTTCTCTATAAGCAGATATAACATATTCGTACTCTTTGCAAAATCTCCTATCTTCATCAAATTCTATCTTTGTATCATCTGCTCGTTCACTGATTGTACAACTTTCTTCAATTCAATCACTTTCTACATCTCCAATAATTTTTAATGTTGAACTACACAAATAGAACGATTTCTAACAAACTACTCATTTTTCAATGTTCTTTGTTTAATTATGCCTTCAATATCTGCATTCTTATATTTTTCAACAGAATTGGTTTCTACCTCAAGCAAAAGTACTCAGTTTCTTGTAATTCATCAAATTCTGCAGATTCCCAATTCTCTACGTAATCTGCACAAACAATTTCTCCATATCCCTCAATTTAAACAAACCTGGTTCGATGCGGAAAGCAAAATATCAAAACTTACCAATTGATGAGATTCTATCATTTTCTCTATCTGCAGATATTTCTCATTCCCCCTATTTGTAAAATCTTTTATTTTAATGAAATTCTCTGCTTGTAGGATCTGCTGCTTCTCTCCATGTACAAGTTACTTACTCTCCAACAACCTCACTATGTCTATTAATTTCCTCTGCCTATCTAAACAAGTGTCTCTATTTCAATCGCTCCACACATCTAGACTTAGTTATGATTCAACTGAACTTACAATTTCTGAATTTCAATATCTATCAGTAAATGTAGTTCTCTGCATCTATCAAAATCGTATTTTTCAGTAATTTCTTAGATTGAGCTCATTTGCAGGTTACCTGCATTCTCTGCAACTTCAATTTCTCCATTTCTTCAGTTTCAGCAAACGCGTTTCTCTGTATCTATCAATCTCGCAATTTCGAGCAATAACATATATTGAAGCATTTTCTCTATAAGCAGATATAACATATTCGTACTCTTTGCAAAATCTCCTATCTTCATCAAATTCTATCTTTGTATCATCTGCTCGTTCACTGATTGTACAACTTTCTTCAATTCAATCACTTTCTACATCTCCAATAATTTTTAATGTTGAACTACACAAATAGAACGATTTCTAACAAACTACTCATTTTTCAATGTTCTTTGTTTAATTATGCCTTCAATATCTGCATTCTTATATTTTTCAACAGAATTGGTTTCTACCTCAAGCAAAAGTACTCAGTTTCTTGTAATTCATCAAATTCTGCAGATTCCCAATTCTCTACGTAATCTGCACAAACAATTTCTCCATATCCCTCAATTTAAACAAACCTGGTTCGATGCGGAAAGCAAAATATCAAAACTTACCAATTGATGAGATTCTATCATTTTCTCTATCTGCAGATATTTCTCATTCCCCCTATTTGTAAAATCTTTTATTTTAATGAAATTCTCTGCTTGTAGGATCTGCTGCTTCTCTCCATGTACAAGTTACTTACTCTCCAACAACCTCACTATGTCTATTAATTTCCTCTGCCTATCTAAACAAGTGTCTCTATTTCAATCGCTCCACACATCTAGACTTAGTTATGATTCAACTGAACTTACAATTTCTGAATTTCAATATCTATCAGTAAATGTAGTTCTCTGCATCTATCAAAATCGTATTTTTCAGTAATTTCTTAGATTGAGCTCATTTGCAGGTTACCTGCATTCTCTGCAACTTCAATTTCTCCATTTCTTCAGTTTCAGCAAACGCGTTTCTCTGTATCTATCAATCTCGCAATTTCGAGCAATAACATATATTGAAGCATTTTCTCTATAAGCAGATATAACATATTCGTACTCTTTGCAAAATCTCCTATCTTCATCAAATTCTATCTTTGTATCATCTGCTCGTTCACTGATTGTACAACTTTCTTCAATTCAATCACTTTCTACATCTCCAATAATTTTTAATGTTGAACTACACAAATAGAACGATTTCTAACAAACTACTCATTTTTCAATGTTCTTTGTTTAATTATGCCTTCAATATCTGCATTCTTATATTTTTCAACAGAATTGGTTTCTACCTCAAGCAAAAGTACTCAGTTTCTTGTAATTCATCAAATTCTGCAGATTCCCAATTCTCTACGTAATCTGCACAAACAATTTCTCCATATCCCTCAATTTAAACAAACCTGGTTCGATGCGGAAAGCAAAATATCAAAACTTACCAATTGATGAGATTCTATCATTTTCTCTATCTGCAGATATTTCTCATTCCCCCTATTTGTAAAATCTTTTATTTTAATGAAATTCTCTGCTTGTAGGATCTGCTGCTTCTCTCCATGTACAAGTTACTTACTCTCCAACAACCTCACTATGTCTATTAATTTCCTCTGCCTATCTAAACAAGTGTCTCTATTTCAATCGCTCCACACATCTAGACTTAGTTATGATTCAACTGAACTTACAATTTCTGAATTTCAATATCTATCAGTAAATGTAGTTCTCTGCATCTATCAAAATCGTATTTTTCAGTAATTTCTTAGATTGAGCTCATTTGCAGGTTACCTGCATTCTCTGCAACTTCAATTTCTCCATTTCTTCAGTTTCAGCAAACGCGTTTCTCTGTATCTATCAATCTCGCAATTTCGAGCAATAACATATATTGAAGCATTTTCTCTATAAGCAGATATAACATATTCGTACTCTTTGCAAAATCTCCTATCTTCATCAAATTCTATCTTTGTATCATCTGCTCGTTCACTGATTGTACAACTTTCTTCAATTCAATCACTTTCTACATCTCCAATAATTTTTAATGTTGAACTACACAAATAGAACGATTTCTAACAAACTACTCATTTTTCAATGTTCTTTGTTTAATTATGCCTTCAATATCTGCATTCTTATATTTTTCAACAGAATTGGTTTCTACCTCAAGCAAAAGTACTCAGTTTCTTGTAATTCATCAAATTCTGCAGATTCCCAATTCTCTACGTAATCTGCACAAACAATTTCTCCATATCCCTCAATTTAAACAAACCTGGTTCGATGCGGAAAGCAAAATATCAAAACTTACCAATTGATGAGATTCTATCATTTTCTCTATCTGCAGATATTTCTCATTCCCCCTATTTGTAAAATCTTTTATTTTAATGAAATTCTCTGCTTGTAGGATCTGCTGCTTCTCTCCATGTACAAGTTACTTACTCTCCAACAACCTCACTATGTCTATTAATTTCCTCTGCCTATCTAAACAAGTGTCTCTATTTCAATCGCTCCACACATCTAGACTTAGTTATGATTCAACTGAACTTACAATTTCTGAATTTCAATATCTATCAGTAAATGTAGTTCTCTGCATCTATCAAAATCGTATTTTTCAGTAATTTCTTAGATTGAGCTCATTTGCAGGTTACCTGCATTCTCTGCAACTTCAATTTCTCCATTTCTTCAGTTTCAGCAAACGCGTTTCTCTGTATCTATCAATCTCGCAATTTCGAGCAATAACATATATTGAAGCATTTTCTCTATAAGCAGATATAACATATTCGTACTCTTTGCAAAATCTCCTATCTTCATCAAATTCTATCTTTGTATCATCTGCTCGTTCACTGATTGTACAACTTTCTTCAATTCAATCACTTTCTACATCTCCAATAATTTTTAATGTTGAACTACACAAATAGAACGATTTCTAACAAACTACTCATTTTTCAATGTTCTTTGTTTAATTATGCCTTCAATATCTGCATTCTTATATTTTTCAACAGAATTGGTTTCTACCTCAAGCAAAAGTACTCAGTTTCTTGTAATTCATCAAATTCTGCAGATTCCCAATTCTCTACGTAATCTGCACAAACAATTTCTCCATATCCCTCAATTTAAACAAACCTGGTTCGATGCGGAAAGCAAAATATCAAAACTTACCAATTGATGAGATTCTATCATTTTCTCTATCTGCAGATATTTCTCATTCCCCCTATTTGTAAAATCTTTTATTTTAATGAAATTCTCTGCTTGTAGGATCTGCTGCTTCTCTCCATGTACAAGTTACTTACTCTCCAACAACCTCACTATGTCTATTAATTTCCTCTGCCTATCTAAACAAGTGTCTCTATTTCAATCGCTCCACACATCTAGACTTAGTTATGATTCAACTGAACTTACAATTTCTGAATTTCAATATCTATCAGTAAATGTAGTTCTCTGCATCTATCAAAATCGTATTTTTCAGTAATTTCTTAGATTGAGCTCATTTGCAGGTTACCTGCATTCTCTGCAACTTCAATTTCTCCATTTCTTCAGTTTCAGCAAACGCGTTTCTCTGTATCTATCAATCTCGCAATTTCGAGCAATAACATATATTGAAGCATTTTCTCTATAAGCAGATATAACATATTCGTACTCTTTGCAAAATCTCCTATCTTCATCAAATTCTATCTTTGTATCATCTGCTCGTTCACTGATTGTACAACTTTCTTCAATTCAATCACTTTCTACATCTCCAATAATTTTTAATGTTGAACTACACAAATAGAACGATTTCTAACAAACTACTCATTTTTCAATGTTCTTTGTTTAATTATGCCTTCAATATCTGCATTCTTATATTTTTCAACAGAATTGGTTTCTACCTCAAGCAAAAGTACTCAGTTTCTTGTAATTCATCAAATTCTGCAGATTCCCAATTCTCTACGTAATCTGCACAAACAATTTCTCCATATCCCTCAATTTAAACAAACCTGGTTCGATGCGGAAAGCAAAATATCAAAACTTACCAATTGATGAGATTCTATCATTTTCTCTATCTGCAGATATTTCTCATTCCCCCTATTTGTAAAATCTTTTATTTTAATGAAATTCTCTGCTTGTAGGATCTGCTGCTTCTCTCCATGTACAAGTTACTTACTCTCCAACAACCTCACTATGTCTATTAATTTCCTCTGCCTATCTAAACAAGTGTCTCTATTTCAATCGCTCCACACATCTAGACTTAGTTATGATTCAACTGAACTTACAATTTCTGAATTTCAATATCTATCAGTAAATGTAGTTCTCTGCATCTATCAAAATCGTATTTTTCAGTAATTTCTTAGATTGAGCTCATTTGCAGGTTACCTGCATTCTCTGCAACTTCAATTTCTCCATTTCTTCAGTTTCAGCAAACGCGTTTCTCTGTATCTATCAATCTCGCAATTTCGAGCAATAACATATATTGAAGCATTTTCTCTATAAGCAGATATAACATATTCGTACTCTTTGCAAAATCTCCTATCTTCATCAAATTCTATCTTTGTATCATCTGCTCGTTCACTGATTGTACAACTTTCTTCAATTCAATCACTTTCTACATCTCCAATAATTTTTAATGTTGAACTACACAAATAGAACGATTTCTAACAAACTACTCATTTTTCAATGTTCTTTGTTTAATTATGCCTTCAATATCTGCATTCTTATATTTTTCAACAGAATTGGTTTCTACCTCAAGCAAAAGTACTCAGTTTCTTGTAATTCATCAAATTCTGCAGATTCCCAATTCTCTACGTAATCTGCACAAACAATTTCTCCATATCCCTCAATTTAAACAAACCTGGTTCGATGCGGAAAGCAAAATATCAAAACTTACCAATTGATGAGATTCTATCATTTTCTCTATCTGCAGATATTTCTCATTCCCCCTATTTGTAAAATCTTTTATTTTAATGAAATTCTCTGCTTGTAGGATCTGCTGCTTCTCTCCATGTACAAGTTACTTACTCTCCAACAACCTCACTATGTCTATTAATTTCCTCTGCCTATCTAAACAAGTGTCTCTATTTCAATCGCTCCACACATCTAGACTTAGTTATGATTCAACTGAACTTACAATTTCTGAATTTCAATATCTATCAGTAAATGTAGTTCTCTGCATCTATCAAAATCGTATTTTTCAGTAATTTCTTAGATTGAGCTCATTTGCAGGTTACCTGCATTCTCTGCAACTTCAATTTCTCCATTTCTTCAGTTTCAGCAAACGCGTTTCTCTGTATCTATCAATCTCGCAATTTCGAGCAATAACATATATTGAAGCATTTTCTCTATAAGCAGATATAACATATTCGTACTCTTTGCAAAATCTCCTATCTTCATCAAATTCTATCTTTGTATCATCTGCTCGTTCACTGATTGTACAACTTTCTTCAATTCAATCACTTTCTACATCTCCAATAATTTTTAATGTTGAACTACACAAATAGAACGATTTCTAACAAACTACTCATTTTTCAATGTTCTTTGTTTAATTATGCCTTCAATATCTGCATTCTTATATTTTTCAACAGAATTGGTTTCTACCTCAAGCAAAAGTACTCAGTTTCTTGTAATTCATCAAATTCTGCAGATTCCCAATTCTCTACGTAATCTGCACAAACAATTTCTCCATATCCCTCAATTTAAACAAACCTGGTTCGATGCGGAAAGCAAAATATCAAAACTTACCAATTGATGAGATTCTATCATTTTCTCTATCTGCAGATATTTCTCATTCCCCCTATTTGTAAAATCTTTTATTTTAATGAAATTCTCTGCTTGTAGGATCTGCTGCTTCTCTCCATGTACAAGTTACTTACTCTCCAACAACCTCACTATGTCTATTAATTTCCTCTGCCTATCTAAACAAGTGTCTCTATTTCAATCGCTCCACACATCTAGACTTAGTTATGATTCAACTGAACTTACAATTTCTGAATTTCAATATCTATCAGTAAATGTAGTTCTCTGCATCTATCAAAATCGTATTTTTCAGTAATTTCTTAGATTGAGCTCATTTGCAGGTTACCTGCATTCTCTGCAACTTCAATTTCTCCATTTCTTCAGTTTCAGCAAACGCGTTTCTCTGTATCTATCAATCTCGCAATTTCGAGCAATAACATATATTGAAGCATTTTCTCTATAAGCAGATATAACATATTCGTACTCTTTGCAAAATCTCCTATCTTCATCAAATTCTATCTTTGTATCATCTGCTCGTTCACTGATTGTACAACTTTCTTCAATTCAATCACTTTCTACATCTCCAATAATTTTTAATGTTGAACTACACAAATAGAACGATTTCTAACAAACTACTCATTTTTCAATGTTCTTTGTTTAATTATGCCTTCAATATCTGCATTCTTATATTTTTCAACAGAATTGGTTTCTACCTCAAGCAAAAGTACTCAGTTTCTTGTAATTCATCAAATTCTGCAGATTCCCAATTCTCTACGTAATCTGCACAAACAATTTCTCCATATCCCTCAATTTAAACAAACCTGGTTCGATGCGGAAAGCAAAATATCAAAACTTACCAATTGATGAGATTCTATCATTTTCTCTATCTGCAGATATTTCTCATTCCCCCTATTTGTAAAATCTTTTATTTTAATGAAATTCTCTGCTTGTAGGATCTGCTGCTTCTCTCCATGTACAAGTTACTTACTCTCCAACAACCTCACTATGTCTATTAATTTCCTCTGCCTATCTAAACAAGTGTCTCTATTTCAATCGCTCCACACATCTAGACTTAGTTATGATTCAACTGAACTTACAATTTCTGAATTTCAATATCTATCAGTAAATGTAGTTCTCTGCATCTATCAAAATCGTATTTTTCAGTAATTTCTTAGATTGAGCTCATTTGCAGGTTACCTGCATTCTCTGCAACTTCAATTTCTCCATTTCTTCAGTTTCAGCAAACGCGTTTCTCTGTATCTATCAATCTCGCAATTTCGAGCAATAACATATATTGAAGCATTTTCTCTATAAGCAGATATAACATATTCGTACTCTTTGCAAAATCTCCTATCTTCATCAAATTCTATCTTTGTATCATCTGCTCGTTCACTGATTGTACAACTTTCTTCAATTCAATCACTTTCTACATCTCCAATAATTTTTAATGTTGAACTACACAAATAGAACGATTTCTAACAAACTACTCATTTTTCAATGTTCTTTGTTTAATTATGCCTTCAATATCTGCATTCTTATATTTTTCAACAGAATTGGTTTCTACCTCAAGCAAAAGTACTCAGTTTCTTGTAATTCATCAAATTCTGCAGATTCCCAATTCTCTACGTAATCTGCACAAACAATTTCTCCATATCCCTCAATTTAAACAAACCTGGTTCGATGCGGAAAGCAAAATATCAAAACTTACCAATTGATGAGATTCTATCATTTTCTCTATCTGCAGATATTTCTCATTCCCCCTATTTGTAAAATCTTTTATTTTAATGAAATTCTCTGCTTGTAGGATCTGCTGCTTCTCTCCATGTACAAGTTACTTACTCTCCAACAACCTCACTATGTCTATTAATTTCCTCTGCCTATCTAAACAAGTGTCTCTATTTCAATCGCTCCACACATCTAGACTTAGTTATGATTCAACTGAACTTACAATTTCTGAATTTCAATATCTATCAGTAAATGTAGTTCTCTGCATCTATCAAAATCGTATTTTTCAGTAATTTCTTAGATTGAGCTCATTTGCAGGTTACCTGCATTCTCTGCAACTTCAATTTCTCCATTTCTTCAGTTTCAGCAAACGCGTTTCTCTGTATCTATCAATCTCGCAATTTCGAGCAATAACATATATTGAAGCATTTTCTCTATAAGCAGATATAACATATTCGTACTCTTTGCAAAATCTCCTATCTTCATCAAATTCTATCTTTGTATCATCTGCTCGTTCACTGATTGTACAACTTTCTTCAATTCAATCACTTTCTACATCTCCAATAATTTTTAATGTTGAACTACACAAATAGAACGATTTCTAACAAACTACTCATTTTTCAATGTTCTTTGTTTAATTATGCCTTCAATATCTGCATTCTTATATTTTTCAACAGAATTGGTTTCTACCTCAAGCAAAAGTACTCAGTTTCTTGTAATTCATCAAATTCTGCAGATTCCCAATTCTCTACGTAATCTGCACAAACAATTTCTCCATATCCCTCAATTTAAACAAACCTGGTTCGATGCGGAAAGCAAAATATCAAAACTTACCAATTGATGAGATTCTATCATTTTCTCTATCTGCAGATATTTCTCATTCCCCCTATTTGTAAAATCTTTTATTTTAATGAAATTCTCTGCTTGTAGGATCTGCTGCTTCTCTCCATGTACAAGTTACTTACTCTCCAACAACCTCACTATGTCTATTAATTTCCTCTGCCTATCTAAACAAGTGTCTCTATTTCAATCGCTCCACACATCTAGACTTAGTTATGATTCAACTGAACTTACAATTTCTGAATTTCAATATCTATCAGTAAATGTAGTTCTCTGCATCTATCAAAATCGTATTTTTCAGTAATTTCTTAGATTGAGCTCATTTGCAGGTTACCTGCATTCTCTGCAACTTCAATTTCTCCATTTCTTCAGTTTCAGCAAACGCGTTTCTCTGTATCTATCAATCTCGCAATTTCGAGCAATAACATATATTGAAGCATTTTCTCTATAAGCAGATATAACATATTCGTACTCTTTGCAAAATCTCCTATCTTCATCAAATTCTATCTTTGTATCATCTGCTCGTTCACTGATTGTACAACTTTCTTCAATTCAATCACTTTCTACATCTCCAATAATTTTTAATGTTGAACTACACAAATAGAACGATTTCTAACAAACTACTCATTTTTCAATGTTCTTTGTTTAATTATGCCTTCAATATCTGCATTCTTATATTTTTCAACAGAATTGGTTTCTACCTCAAGCAAAAGTACTCAGTTTCTTGTAATTCATCAAATTCTGCAGATTCCCAATTCTCTACGTAATCTGCACAAACAATTTCTCCATATCCCTCAATTTAAACAAACCTGGTTCGATGCGGAAAGCAAAATATCAAAACTTACCAATTGATGAGATTCTATCATTTTCTCTATCTGCAGATATTTCTCATTCCCCCTATTTGTAAAATCTTTTATTTTAATGAAATTCTCTGCTTGTAGGATCTGCTGCTTCTCTCCATGTACAAGTTACTTACTCTCCAACAACCTCACTATGTCTATTAATTTCCTCTGCCTATCTAAACAAGTGTCTCTATTTCAATCGCTCCACACATCTAGACTTAGTTATGATTCAACTGAACTTACAATTTCTGAATTTCAATATCTATCAGTAAATGTAGTTCTCTGCATCTATCAAAATCGTATTTTTCAGTAATTTCTTAGATTGAGCTCATTTGCAGGTTACCTGCATTCTCTGCAACTTCAATTTCTCCATTTCTTCAGTTTCAGCAAACGCGTTTCTCTGTATCTATCAATCTCGCAATTTCGAGCAATAACATATATTGAAGCATTTTCTCTATAAGCAGATATAACATATTCGTACTCTTTGCAAAATCTCCTATCTTCATCAAATTCTATCTTTGTATCATCTGCTCGTTCACTGATTGTACAACTTTCTTCAATTCAATCACTTTCTACATCTCCAATAATTTTTAATGTTGAACTACACAAATAGAACGATTTCTAACAAACTACTCATTTTTCAATGTTCTTTGTTTAATTATGCCTTCAATATCTGCATTCTTATATTTTTCAACAGAATTGGTTTCTACCTCAAGCAAAAGTACTCAGTTTCTTGTAATTCATCAAATTCTGCAGATTCCCAATTCTCTACGTAATCTGCACAAACAATTTCTCCATATCCCTCAATTTAAACAAACCTGGTTCGATGCGGAAAGCAAAATATCAAAACTTACCAATTGATGAGATTCTATCATTTTCTCTATCTGCAGATATTTCTCATTCCCCCTATTTGTAAAATCTTTTATTTTAATGAAATTCTCTGCTTGTAGGATCTGCTGCTTCTCTCCATGTACAAGTTACTTACTCTCCAACAACCTCACTATGTCTATTAATTTCCTCTGCCTATCTAAACAAGTGTCTCTATTTCAATCGCTCCACACATCTAGACTTAGTTATGATTCAACTGAACTTACAATTTCTGAATTTCAATATCTATCAGTAAATGTAGTTCTCTGCATCTATCAAAATCGTATTTTTCAGTAATTTCTTAGATTGAGCTCATTTGCAGGTTACCTGCATTCTCTGCAACTTCAATTTCTCCATTTCTTCAGTTTCAGCAAACGCGGTTCTCTGTATCTATCAATCTCGCAATTTCGAGCAATAACATATATTGAAGCATTTTCTCTATAAGCAGATATAACATATTCGTACTCTTTGCAAAATCTCCTATCTTCATCAAATTCTATCTTTGTATCATCTGCTCGTTCACTGATTGTACAACTTTCTTCAATTCAATCACTTTCTACATCTCCAATAATTTTTAATGTTGAACTACACAAATAGAACGATTTCTAACAAACTACTCATTTTTCAATGTTCTTTGTTTAATTATGCCTTCAATATCTGCATTCTTATATTTTTCAACAGAATTGGTTTCTACCTCAAGCAAAAGTACTCAGTTTCTTGTAATTCATCAAATTCTGCAGATTCCCAATTCTCTACGTAATCTGCACAAACAATTTCTCCATATCCCTCAATTTAAACAAACCTGGTTCGATGCGGAAAGCAAAATATCAAAACTTACCAATTGATGAGATTCTATCATTTTCTCTATCTGCAGATATTTCTCATTCCCCCTATTTGTAAAATCTTTTATTTTAATGAAATTCTCTGCTTGTAGGATCTGCTGCTTCTCTCCATGTACAAGTTAGTTACTCTCCAACAACCTCACTATGTCTATTAATTTCCTCTGCCTATCTAAACAAGTGTCTCTATTTCAATCGCTCCACACATCTAGACTTAGTTATGATTCAACTGAACTTACAATTTCTGAATTTCAATATCTATCAGTAAATGTAGTTCTCTGCATCTATCAAAATCGTATTTTTCAGTAATTTCTTAGATTGAGCTCATTTGCAGGTTACCTGCATTCTCTGCAACTTCAATTTCTCCATTTCTTCAGTTTCAGCAAACGCGTTTCTCTGTATCTATCAATCTCGCAATTTCGAGCAATAACATATATTGAAGCATTTTCTCTATAAGCAGATATAACATATTCGTACTCTTTGCAAAATCTCCTATCTTCATCAAATTCTATCTTTGTATCATCTGCTCGTTCACTGATTGTACAACTTTCTTCAATTCAATCACTTTCTACATCTCCAATAATTTTTAATGTTGAACTACACAAATAGAACGATTTCTAACAAACTACTCATTTTTCAATGTTCTTTGTTTAATTATGCCTTCAATATCTGCATTCTTATATTTTTCAACAGAATTGGTTTCTACCTCAAGCAAAAGTACTCAGTTTCTTGTAATTCATCAAATTCTGCAGATTCCCAATTCTCTACGTAATCTGCACAAACAATTTCTCCATATCCCTCAATTTAAACAAACCTGGTTCGATGCGGAAAGCAAAATATCAAAACTTACCAATTGATGAGATTCTATCATTTTCTCTATCTGCAGATATTTCTCATTCCCCCTATTTGTAAAATCTTTTATTTTAATGAAATTCTCTGCTTGTAGGATCTGCTGCTTCTCTCCATGTACAAGTTACTTACTCTCCAACAACCTCACTATGTCTATTAATTTCCTCTGCCTATCTAAACAAGTGTCTCTATTTCAATCGCTCCACACATCTAGACTTAGTTATGATTCAACTGAACTTACAATTTCTGAATTTCAATATCTATCAGTAAATGTAGTTCTCTGCATCTATCAAAATCGTATTTTTCAGTAATTTCTTAGATTGAGCTCATTTGCAGGTTACCTGCATTCTCTGCAACTTCAATTTCTCCATTTCTTCAGTTTCAGCAAACGCGTTTCTCTGTATCTATCAATCTCGCAATTTCGAGCAATAACATATATTGAAGCATTTTCTCTATAAGCAGATATAACATATTCGTACTCTTTGCAAAATCTCCTATCTTCATCAAATTCTATCTTTGTATCATCTGCTCGTTCACTGATTGTACAACTTTCTTCAATTCAATCACTTTCTACATCTCCAATAATTTTTAATGTTGAACTACACAAATAGAACGATTTCTAACAAACTACTCATTTTTCAATGTTCTTTGTTTAATTATGCCTTCAATATCTGCATTCTTATATTTTTCAACAGAATTGGTTTCTACCTCAAGCAAAAGTACTCAGTTTCTTGTAATTCATCAAATTCTGCAGATTCCCAATTCTCTACGTAATCTGCACAAACAATTTCTCCATATCCCTCAATTTAAACAAACCTGGTTCGATGCGGAAAGCAAAATATCAAAACTTACCAATTGATGAGATTCTATCATTTTCTCTATCTGCAGATATTTCTCATTCCCCCTATTTGTAAAATCTTTTATTTTAATGAAATTCTCTGCTTGTAGGATCTGCTGCTTCTCTCCATGTACAAGTTACTTACTCTCCAACAACCTCACTATGTCTATTAATTTCCTCTGCCTATCTAAACAAGTGTCTCTATTTCAATCGCTCCACACATCTAGACTTAGTTATGATTCAACTGAACTTACAATTTCTGAATTTCAATATCTATCAGTAAATGTAGTTCTCTGCATCTATCAAAATCGTATTTTTCAGTAATTTCTTAGATTGAGCTCATTTGCAGGTTACCTGCATTCTCTGCAACTTCAATTTCTCCATTTCTTCAGTTTCAGCAAACGCGTTTCTCTGTATCTATCAATCTCGCAATTTCGAGCAATAACATATATTGAAGCATTTTCTCTATAAGCAGATATAACATATTCGTACTCTTTGCAAAATCTCCTATCTTCATCAAATTCTATCTTTGTATCATCTGCTCGTTCACTGATTGTACAACTTTCTTCAATTCAATCACTTTCTACATCTCCAATAATTTTTAATGTTGAACTACACAAATAGAACGATTTCTAACAAACTACTCATTTTTCAATGTTCTTTGTTTAATTATGCCTTCAATATCTGCATTCTTATATTTTCAACAGAATTGGTTTCTACCTCAAGCAAAAGTACTCAGTTTCTTGTAATTCATCAAATTCTGCAGATTCCCAATTCTCTACGTAATCTGCACAAACAATTTCTCCATATCCCTCAATTTAAACAAACCTGGTTCGATGCGGAAAGCAAAATATCAAAACTTACCAATTGATGAGATTCTATCATTTTCTCTATCTGCAGATATTTCTCATTCCCCCTATTTGTAAAATCTTTTATTTTAATGAAATTCTCTGCTTGTAGGATCTGCTGCTTCTCTCCATGTACAAGTTAGCTTACTCTCCAACAACCTCACTATGTCTATTAATTTCCTCTGCTACTTAAACAGTGTCTCTATTTCAATCGCTCCACAATCTAGACTTAGTTTGATTCAAATGAACTTACCAATTTATGCCTCCATATCAATATTCTTACCAGGAATCGTTAGTTCTCTGCATCTATCAAACCGTATTTTGGCAGTAATTCTTAGCATGTCGATCATATGCAGGGTACATGCCTTCTCTGCACACTTCACTTTTCTCCATTTCTTCAGTATAGCAAACTCGGTTCGATGACTCTATCAATCTAGGCAATTTCGAGCAAAACCACATATTGAAGCATTTTTCTATAAGCAGTAATACAATCTGTAATCAATGCCATATCTCTTCTTCATCAAATTCTATTTTTGTATCTTCTGCTCGTTTACTGATTGTACAACTTTCTTCAATTCAATCACTGTCTACATCTCCAATCAATATTTCATGTTGAAACTGCAAATAGAACGATTTCTAACAAAATACTCATTATCAATGTCTCTTTGTTTAATATGCTTCCACTATCTGCATTCGTTTATTTTTCACAGAATGGTTTCTAGCTCAAGCAAAAGTATTCAGTTTCTTGTAATCATCAAATTCTGCAGATTCCCACTTCTTGCGTAACTGCACAAACAATTTCTCCATATCCCTCAATTTAAAGAAAACTGGTTCGATGCGGAAAGCAAAATATCAAACTTACAAGTGATGAGATTCTATCAGTCTATTGGGGGACAGATGGCGGGATTGGGGACATAGTCTCGGGGGGGTTCGGGAGTCGGGTGGCGGGATTGGGGACATAGTCTCGGGAGGGGTCGGGGGTCGGGTGGCGGGTTTGGGGACATAGTCCCGGGGGGGTCGGGGGTTGTGTGGTGTGTTTCGGGACATAGTCTCGAGGGGGTCGGCGGGGTCGTGGGTCGGGTGGCGTGTTTGGGGACATGGTCTCGGCTGGGGTCGGGGGTCGGTGGCGGGTTTGGGGATATAGTCTCGGGGGGATCGGGGGGTTCGGGGGTCGGGAGGCGGGTTTGGGGACATAGTCTCGGGAGGGGTCGGGGGTCGGGTGGCGGGTTTGGGGTCATAGTCTCGGGCGGGTCGGGGGGGTCGGAGGACGAGTGGCGGGTTTGGGGACATAGTCCCAGGGGGGGTCGGGGGTTGTGTGGTGTGTTTCGGGACATAGTCTCGAGGGGGTCGTGGGTCGGGTGGCGTGTTTGGGGACATAGTCTTAACTGGGGTCGGGGGTCGGTGGCGGGTTTGGGGATATAGTCTCGGGGGGATCGGGGGGTTCGGGGGTCGGGAGGCGGGTTTGGGGACATAGTCTCGGGTGGGTCGGGGTTCGGGTGGCGGGTTTGGGGACATAGTCTTGGGGGGGTCGGGGGGTCGGGTGGCGGGTTTGGCGACATAGTCTCGGGGGGGTCTGGGGTCAGGAGGCGGGTTTGGGGACATAGTCTCGGACGGGGTCGGGGGTCGGGTGGCGGATTTGGGGACATAGTCTCGGGGGTGGTCGGGGGTCGGGAGGCGGGTTTGGGGACAAAGTCTCGGACGGGGTCGGGGGTCGGGTGGCGGGTTTGGGGACATTGTCTCGGGGGGTCGGGTGTCGGGTGGCGGGTTTGGGGACATAGTCTCGTGGGGGGTCGGGGGTTGGGTGGCGGGTTTGTGGACATAGTCTCAGGGTGCGTTCGGGGGTCGGGTGGCGGGTTTGGGTACATAGTCTCGGTGTGGGTCAGTTGGCTGGTTTGGGGACTTAGTCTCGGGGGGGTTCGGGTGTCGGGTGGCCGGTTTGCGGACATAGTCTCGGGGGGGTCGGGGGGGCGGGTTTTAGGGCATAGTCTCGGGGAGGGTCGGAGGTCGGGTGGCAAGTTTGGGCACACAGCCTCGGGGGGGTCGGGCGTCGGGTGGCGGGTTTGGGGACATAGTCTCGGACGGGGTCGGGAGTCAGTTGGCGGGTTTGCGGACACAGTCTCGGAGGTGGTCGGTGGTCGAGTGGCGGACTTGGGGACATAGTCTCGGGGGGGGGGTCGGGTGTCGGGTGGCGGGTTTGTGGACATAGTTTCGTGGGGATCGGGGGTCGGGTGGAGGGTTTGGCGACATAGTCTCAGGGGGGGTCGGGGATCGGATTGCGGGTTTGGGGACCTAGTCTTGGGGGGGTCGGGGGTCGGGTGGCGGGTTTGTGGACATAGTCTAGGGAGGGGTCACGGTTCTGGTGGCGGGGTTGGGTACATAGTCTCAGGGGGGTCGGGGGTCGGCTGGCGGGTCTGCGGACATAGTCTCGGGGGGTCGGGGTCGAGTGGCGGGTTTTGGGACATAGTCTCGGTGGGGGTCGGGGGGGTCGGGCGTCGGGTGGCGGGTTTCGGGACATAGTCTCGGGGTGGGTCGGGGAGGTCGGGTGTCGGGTGGCCGATTTGGGGGCATAGTCTCGGGGGGGTTCGGGTGTCGGGTGCTGGGTTTGGGGACATAGTCTCGTGGGGGATCGGGTATCGGGTGGCGGGTTTGGGGAAATAGTGTCGTAGGGGTCAGGGGTCGGGTTTGGGGACAGAGTATCGGTGGGGTCGTGGGGGTCGGGGTTCCGGATTGGGGACATAGTCTTGGGGGTGTCAGGGGTTTGGGGTTCGGGTGGCGGGTTTGGGGACATAGACTCAGGGAGGTTCGGGGGTGTCGGGGGTCGGGTGGCGGGTTTGGGGACATAGTCTCGGGGGGGTCAGTGGGGTCTGGGGGCAGGTGGCGGGTTTGGGGACATAGTCTCGGGGGGGGTCGGAGGTCGGGTGGCGGGTTTGGGGACATAGTCTCGGGGTGGTCGGTGGCGGGTTTGTGGACATAGTTTCGGGGGGGGTCGGGTGGCGGGTAAGGGGACATCGGCTCGGGGGGGTCGGGTGGCGGGTTTGTGGACATAGTCTCGGGGGGTCGGGGGACAGATTGCGGGATTGGGGACATAGTCTCGGGGGGGTTCGGGGGTCGGGTGGCGGGTTTGGGGACATAGTCCCGGGGGGGTAGGGGGTTGTGTGGTGTGTTTCGGGACATAGTCTCGAGGGGGTCGGCGGGGTCGTGGGTCGGGTGGCGTGTTTGGGGACATAGTCTCGGCTGGGGTCGGGGGTCGGTGGCCGGTTTGGGGATATAGTCTCGGGGGGATCGGGGGGTTCGGGGTTCGGGAGGCGGGTTTAGGGACATAGTCTCGGGTGGGTCGGGGTTCGGGTGGCGGGTTTGGGGACATAGTCTTGGGGGGGTCGGGGGGTCGGGGGGCGGGTTTGGCGACATAGTCTCGGGGGGGTCTGGGGTCAGGAGGCGGGTTTGGGGACATAGTCTCGGACGGGGTCTGGGGTCGGGTGGCGGATTTGGGGACATAGTCTCGGGGGTGGTCGGGGTTCGGGAGGCGGGTTTGGGGACAAAGTCTCGGACGGGGTCGGGGGTCGGGTGGCGGGTTTGGGGACATTGTCTCGGGGGGTCGGGTGTCGGGTGGCGGGTTTGGGGACATAGTCTCGTGGGGGGTCGGGTGTCGGGTGGCGGGTTTGTGGACATAGTCTAGGGAGGGGTCGCGGTTCTGGTGGCGGGGTTGGGTACATAGTCTCAGGGGGGTCGGGGGTCGGCTGGCGGGTCTGGGGACATAGTCTCGGGGGGTCGGGGTCGGGTGGCGGGTTTTGGGACATAGTCTCGGGCGATGTCGGGGGGTCGGGTGTCGGGTGGCGGGTTTGGGGACATAGTCTCGGGGGGGTTCGGCGATGTCGGGGGTCGGGTGGCGGGTTTGGGGACATAGTCCCGGTTGGGGTCAGGGGTCGGGTGGCGGGTTTGGGGACATAGTCTCGGGGGGTCGGCGGTCGGGTGGCGGGTTTGGGGACATAGTCTCGGACGGGGTCGGGTGTCGGGTGGCCGATTTGGGGGCATAGTCTCGGGGGGGTTTCGGGTGTCGGGTGCCGGGTTTGGGGACATAGTCTCGTGGGGGATCGGGTATCGAGTGGCGGGTTTGTGGACATGGTTTCGTGGGGATCGGGGGTCGGGTGGCGGGTTTGGGGAAATAGTGTCGTGGGGGTCGGGGGTCGGGTTTGGGGACAGAGTATCGGGGGGGTCGTGGGGGTCGGGGTTCCGGATTGGGGACATAGTCTTGGGGGGGTCAGGGGTTTGGGGTTCGGGAGGCGGGTTTGGGGACATAGTCTCGGGGGGAGTCGGAGGTCGGGTGGCGAGTTTGGGGACATAGTCTCGGGGTGGTCGGTGGCGGGTTTGTGGACATAGTTTCGGGGGGGGTCGGGGGTCGGGTGGCGGGTAAGGGGACATCGGCTCGGGGGGGTCGGGTGGCGGGTTTGTGGACATAGTCTCGGGGGGTCGGGGGACAGATGGCGGGATTGGGGACATAGTCTCGGGGGGGTTCGGGAGTCGGGTGGCGGGTTTGGGGACATAGTCTCGGGAGGGGTCGGGGGTCGGGTGGCGGGTTTGGGGACATAGTCCCGGGGGGGTCGGGGGTTGTGTGGTGTGTTTCGGGACATAGTCTCGAGGGGGTCGGTGGGGTCGAGGGTCGGGTGGCGTGTTTGGGGACATAGTCTCGGCTGGGGTCGGGGGTCGGTGGCGGGTTTGGGGATATAGTCTCGGGGGGATCGGGGGGTTCGGGGGTCGGGAGGCGGGTTTGGGGACATAGTCTCGGGAGGGGTCGGGGGTCGGGTGGCGGGTTTGGGGTCATAGTCTCGGGCGGGTCGGGGGTGTCGGAGGACGAGTGGCGGGTTTGGGGACATAGTCCCGGGGGGGTCGGGGGTTGTGTGGTGTGTTTCGAACATAGTCTCGAGGGGGTCGGCGGGGTCGTGGGTCGGGTGGCGTGTTTGGGGACATAGTCTCGGCTGGGGTCGGGGGTCGGTGGCGGGTTTGGGGATATAGTCTCGGGGGGATCGGGGGGTTCGGGGGTCCGGAGGCGGGTTTGGGGACATAGTCTCGGGTGGGTCGGGGTTCGGGTGGCGGGTTTGGGGACATAGTCTTGGGGGGGTCGGGGGGTCGGGTGGCGGGTTTGGCGACATAGTCTCGGGGGGGTCTGGGGTCAGGAGGCGGGTTTGGGGACATAGTCTCGGACGGGGTCGGGGGTCGGGTGGCGGATTTGGGGACATAGTCTCGGGGGTGGTCGGGGGTCGGGAGGCGGGTTTGGGGACAAAGTCTCGGACGGGGTCGGGGGTCGGGTGGCGGGTTTGGGGACATTGTCTCGGGAGGGGTCGGGGGTCGGGTGGCGGGTTCGGGGACATAGTCTCGGGGGGGTCGGGGGTTGTGTGGTGTGTTTCGGGACATAGTCTCGAGGGGGTCGGCGGGGTCGTGGGTCGGGTGGCGTGTTTGGGGACATAGTCTCGGCTGGGGTCGGGGGTCGGTGGCGGGTTTGGGGATATAGTCTCGGGGGGATCGGGGGGTTCGGGGGTCGGGAGGCGGGTTTGGGGACATAGTCTCGGGTGGGTCGGGGTTCGGGTGGCGGGTTTGGGGACATAGTCTTGGGGGGGGTCGGGGGGTCGGGTGGCGGGTTTGGCGACATAGTCTCGGGGGGGTCTGGGGTCAGGAGGCGGGTTTGGGGACATAGTCTCGGACGGGGTCGGGGGTCGGGTGGCGGATTTGGGGACATAGTCTCGGGGGTGGTCGGGGGTCGGGAGGCGGGTTTGGGGACATAGTCTCGGGGTGGGTCGGGGGTCGGGTGGCGGGTTTGGGGACATTGTCTCGGGGGGTCGGGTGTCGGGTGGCGGGTTTGGGGACATAGTCTCGTGGGGGGTCGGGGGTTGGGTGGCGGGTTTGTGGACATAGTCTCAGGGTGCGTTCGGGGGTCGGGTGGCGGGTTTGGGTACATAGTCTCGGTGTGGGTCAGTTGGCTGGTTTGGGGACTTAGTCTCGGGGGGGTTCGGGTGTCGGGTGGCCGGTTTGCGGACATAGTCTCGGGGGTGTCGGGGGGGTCGGGGGGCGGGTTTTAGGACATAGTCTCGGGGAGGGTCGGAGGTCGGGTGGCAAGTTTGGGGACACAGCCTCGGGGGGGTCGGGGGTCGGGTGGCGGGTTTGGGGACATAGTCTCGGACGGGGTCGGGAGTCAGTTGGCGGGTTTGGGGACACTGTCTCGGAGGTGGTCGGTGGTCGAGTGGCGGACTTGGGGACATAGTCTCGGGGGGGGGGTCAGGTGTCGGGTGGCGGGTTTGTGGACATAGTTTCGTGGGGATCGGGGGTCGGGTGGCAGGTTTGGGGACATAGTCTCAGGGGGGGTCGGGGATCGGATTGCGGGTTTGGGGACATAGTCTTGGGGAGGTCGGGGGTCGGGTGGCGGGTTTGTGGACATAGTCTAGGGAGGGGTCGCGGTTCTGGTGGCGGGGTTGGGTACATAGTCTCAGGGGGGTCGGGGGTCGGCTGGCGGGTCTGGGGACATAGTCTCGGGGGGGTCAGGGTCGGGTGGCGGGTTTGGGGACATAGTCTCGGTGGGGGTCGGGGGGGTCGGGTGTCGGGTGGCGGGTTTGTGGACATAGTCTCGGGGTGGGTTGGCGGAGGTCGGGGGTCGGGTAGCGTGTTTGGGGACATAGTCTCGGGGGAGGTCAGGGGTCGGGTGGCGGGTTTGGGGACATAGTCTCGGGGGGTCGGCGGTCGGGAGGCGAGTTTGGGGACATAGTCTCGGACGGGGTCGGATGTCGGGTGGCCGATTTGGGGGCATAGTCTCGGGGGGGTTCGGGTGTCGGGTGCCGGGTTTGTGGACATAGTCTCGTGGGGGATCGGGTATCGGGTGGCGGGTTTGTGGACATGGTTTTGTGGGGATTGGGGGTCGGGTGGCGGGTTTGGGGAAATAGTGTCGTGGGGGTCGGGGGTCGGGTTTGGGGACAAAGTATCGTGGGGGTCGTGGGGGTCGGGGTTCCGGATTGGGGACATAGTCTTGGGGGGGTCAGGGGTTTGGGGTTTGGGTGGCGGGTTTGGGGACATAGACTCAGGGAGGTTCGGGGGTGTCGGGGGTCGGGTGGCGGGTTTGGGGACATAGTCTCGGGGGGGGTCAGTGGGGTCTGGGGGCAGGTGGCGGGTTTGGGGACATAGTCTCGGGGGGGTCGGAGGTCGGGTGGCGGGTTTGGGGACATAGTCTCGGGGTGGTCGGTGGCGGGTTTGGGGACAAAGTCTCGGACGGGGTCGGGGGTCGGGTGGCGGGTTTGGGGACATTGTCTCGGGGGGTCGGGTGTCGGGTGGCGGGTTTGGGGACATTGTCTCGTGGGGGGTCGGGGGTCGGGTGGCGGGTTTGGGGACATAGTCTCGGGATGGGTCGCGGTTCTGGTGGCGGGGTTGGGTACATAGTCTCAGGGGGGTCGGGGGTCGGCTGGCGGGTCTGGGGACATAGTCTCGGGGGGTCGGGGTCGGGTGGCGGGTTTTGGGACATAGTCTCGGTGGGGATCGGGGGGGTCGGGCGTCGGGTGGCGGGTTTGGGGACATAGTCTCGGGGTGGGTCGGGGAGGTCGGGGGTCGGGTGGCGGGTTTGGGGACATAGTCTCGGGGGAGGTCAGGGGTCGGGTGGCGGGTTTGGGGACATAGTCTCGGGGGGTTGGCGGTCGGGTGGCGGGTTTGGGGACATAGTCTCGGACGGGGTCGGGTGTCGGGTGGCCGATTTGGGGGCATAGTCTCGGGGGGGTTTCGGGTGTCGGGTGCCGGGTTTGGGGACATAGTCTCAGGGGGGGTCGGGGATCGGATTGCGGGTTTGGGGACATAGTCTTGGGGAGGTCGGGGGTCGGGTGGCGGGTTTGAGGACATAGTCTAGGGAGGGGTCGCGGTTCTGGTGGCGGGTTTGGGTACATAGTCTCAGGGGGGTCGGGGGTCGGCTGGCGGGTCTGGGGACATAGTCTCGGGGGGTCGGGGTCGGGTGGCGGGTTTTGGGACATAGTCTCGGTGGGGGTCGGGGGGGTCGGGCGTCGGGTGGCGGGTTTGGGGACATAGTCTCGGGGTGGGTCGGGGAGGTCGGGGGTCGGGTGGCGTGTTTGGGGACATAGTCTCGGGGGAGGTCAGGGGTCGGGTGGCGGGTTTGGGGACATAGTCTCGGGGGGTCGGCGGTCGGGAGGCGAGTTTGGGGACATAGTCTCGGACGGGGTCGGATGTCGGGTGGCCGATTTGGGGGCATAGTCTCGGGGGGGTTCGGGTGTCGGGTGCCGGGTTTGGGGACATAGTCTCGTGGGGGATCGGGTATCGGGTGGCGGGTTTGTGGACATGGTTTCGTGGGGATCGGGGGTCGGGTGGCGGGTTTGGGGAAATAGTGTCGTGGGGGTCGGGGGTCGGGTTTGGGGACAGAGTATCGGGGGGGTCGTGGGGGTCGGGGTTCCAGATTGGGGACATAGTCTTGGGGGGGTCAGGGGTTTGGGGTTCGGGTGGCGGGTTTGGGGACATAGACTCAGGGAGGTTCGGGGGTGTCGGGGGTCGGGTGGCGGGTTTGGGGACATTGTCTCGGGGGGGGTTGGGGGGTCTGGGGGCAGGTGGCGGGTTTGGGGACATAGTCTCAGGGGGGTCGGAGGTCGGGTGGTGGGTTTGTGGACATAGTCTCGGGGTGGTCGGTGGTGGGTTTGTGGACATAGTTTCGGGGGGGGTTGGGGGTCGGGTGGCGGGTAAGGGGACATCGGCTCGGGGGGGTCGGGTGGCGGGTTTGTGGACATAGTCTCGGGGGGTCGGGGGACAGATTGCGGGTTTGGGGACATAGTCTCGGGGGGGTTCAGGGGTCGGGTGGCGGGTTTGGGGACATAGTCTCGGGAGGGGTCGGGGGTCGGGTGGCGGGTTTGTGGACATAGTCTCGGGGGGGTCGGGGGGTCGGGTGGCGGGTTTGGGGACATAGTCTCGGGGGGGTCTGGGGTCAGGAGGCGGTTTTGGGGACATAGTCTCGGACGGGGTCTGGGGTCGGGTGGCGGATTTGGGGACATAGTCTCGGGGGTGGTCGGGGTTCGGGAGGCGGGTTTGGGGACAAAGTCTCGGACGGGGTCGGGGGTCGGGTGGCGGGTTTGGGGATATTGTCTCGGGGGGTTGGGTGTCGGGTGGCGGGTTTGGGGACATAGTCTCGTGGGGGGTCGGGGGTTGGGTGGCGGGTTTGTGGACATAGTCTCAGGGTGCGTTCGGGGGTCGGGTGGCGGGTTTGGGTACATAGTCTCGGTGTGGGTCAGTTGGCTGGTTTGGGGACTTAGTCTCGGGGGGGTTCGGGTGTCGGGTGGCCGGTTTGCGGACATAGTCTCGGGGGGGGGGTCGGGGGGGTCGGGGGGCGGGTTTTGGGACATAGTCTCGGGGAGGGTCGGAGGTCGGGTGGCAAGTTTGGGGACACAGCCTCGGGGGGGTCGGGCGTCGGGTGGCGGGTTTGGGGACATAGTCTCGGACGGGGTCGGGAGTCAGTTGGCGGGTTTGGGGACACAGTCTCGGAGGTGGTCGGTGGTCGAGTGGCGGACTTGGGGACATAGTCTCGGGGGGGGTCGGGTGTCGGGTGGCGGGTTTGTGGACATAGTTTCGTGGGGATCGGGGGTCGGGTGGCGGGTTTGGGGACATAGTCTCAGGGGGGGTCGGGGATCGGATTGCGGGTTTGGGGACATAGTCTTGGGGGGGTCGGGGGTCGGGTGGCGGGTTTGTGGACATAGTCTAGGGAGGGGTCGCGGTTCTGGTGGCGGGGGTTGGGTACATAGTCTCAGGGGGGTCGGGGGTCGGCTGGCGGGTCTGTGGACATAGTCTCAGGGGGTCGGGGTCGGGTGGCGGGTTTTGGGACATAGTCTCGGTGGGGGTCGGGGGGGTCGGGCGTCGGGTGGCGGGTTTGGGGACATAGTCTCGGACGGGGTCGGGAGTCAGTTGGCGGGTTTGGGGACACAGTCTCGGAGGTGGTCGGTGGTCGAGTGGCGGATTTGGGGACATAGTCTCGGGGGGGGTCGGGTGGCGGGTTTGTGGACATAGTTTCGGGGGGTGTCGGGGGTCGGGTGGCGGGTATGGGGACCGAGTCTCGGGGGGCGTTGGGGGGTTGGATGGCGGGTTTGGGGACATAGTTTCGTGGGGATCGGGGGTCGGGTGGCGGGTTTGGGGACATAGTTTCGGGGGGGGTCGGGGGTCGGGTGGCGGGTAAGGGGACATCGGCTCGGGGGGGTCGGGTGGCGGGTTTGTGGACATAGTCTCGGGGGGTCGGGGGACAGATTGCGGGATTGGGGACATAGTCTCGGGGGGTTCGGGGGTCGGGTGGCGGGTTTGGGGACATAGTCTCGGGAGGGGTCGGGGGTCGGGTGGCGGGTTTGGGGTCATAGCCTCGGGCGGGTCGGGGGGGGTCGGGGGACGAGTGGCGGGTTTGGGGACATAGTCCCAGGGGGGGTCGGGGGTTGTGTGGTGTGTTTCGGGACATAGTCTCGAGGGGGTTGGCGGGGTCGTGGGTCGGGTGGCGTGTTTGGGGACATAGTCTCGGCTGGGGTCGGGGATCGGTGGCGGGTTTGGGGATATAGTCTCGGGGGATCGGGGGGTTCGGGGGTCGGGAGGCGGGTCTGGGGACATAGTCTCGGGGGGTCGGGGTCGGGTGGCGGGTTTTGGGACATAGTCTTGGTGGGGGTCGGGGGGGTCGGGCGTCGGGTGGCGGGTTTGGGGACATAGTCTCGGGGTGGGTCGGGGAGGTCGGGGGTCGGGTGGCGTGTTTGGGGACATAGTCTCGGGGGAGGTCAGGGGTCGGGTGGCGGGTTTGGGGACATAGTCTCGGGGGGTCGGCGGTCGGGTGGCGGGTTTGGGGACATAGTCTCGGACGGGGTCGGGTGTCGGGTGGCCGATTTGGGGGCATAGTCTCGGGGGGGTTCGGGTGGCGGGTGCCGGGTTTGGGGACATAGTCTCGTGGGGGATCGGGTATCGGGTGGCAGGTTTGTGGACATGGTTTCGTGGGGATCGGGGGTCGGGTGGCGGGTTTGGGGAAATAGTGTCGGGGGGGTCGTGGGGGTCGGGGTTCCGGATTGGGGACATTGTCTTGGGGTGGCCAGGGGTTTGGGGTTCGGGTGGCGGGTTTGGGGACATAGACTCAGGGAGGTTCGGGGGTGTCGGGGGTCGGGTGGCGGGTTTGGGGACATAGTCTCGGGGGGGGTCAGTGGGGTCTGGGGGCAGGTGGCGGGATTGGGGACACAGTCTCGGGGGGGGTCGGAGGTCGGGGGGCGGGTTTGGGGACATAGTCTCGGGGTGGTCGGTGGCGGGTTTGTGGACATAGTTTCGGGGGGGGTCGGGGGTCGGGTGCCGGGTAAGGGGACATCGGCTCGGGGGGGTCGGGTGGCGGGTTTGTGGACATAGTCTCGGGGGGTCGGGGGACAGATTGCAGGATTGGGGACATAGTCTCAGGGGGGTTCGGGGGTCGGGTGGCGGGTTTTGGGTTATAGTCTCGGGCGGGTCGGGGGGGTCGGAGGACGAGTGGCGGGTTTGGGGACATAGTCCCAGGGGGGGTCGGGGGTTGTGTGGTGTGTTTCGGGACATAGTCTCGAGGGGGTCGGCGGGGTCGTGGGTCGGGTGGCGTGTTTGGGGACATAGTCTCGGCTGGGGTCGGGGGTCGGTGGCGGGTTTGGGGATATAGTCTCGGGGGGGTCGGGGTCGGGTGGCGGGTTTGGGGACATAGTCTCGGTGGGGGTCGGGGGGGTCGGGTCTCGGGTGGCGGGTTTGGGGACATAGTCTCGGGGTGGGTCGGGGGGGTCGGGGGTCGGGTGGCGGGTTTGGGGACATAGTCTCGGGGGAGGTCAGGGGTCGGGTGGCGGGTTTGGGGACATAGTCTCGGGGGGTCGGGGGTCGGGTGGCGGGTTTGGGGACATAGTCTCGGACGGGGTCGGGTGTCGGGTGGCCGATTTGGGGGCATAGTCTCGGGGGGGGTTCGGGTGTCGGGTGCCGGGTTTGGGGACATAGTCTCGTGGGGGATCGGGTATCGGGTGGCGGGTTTGTGGACATGTTTTCGTGGGGATCGGGGGTCGGGTGGCGGGTTTGGGGAAATAGTGTCGTGGGGGTCGGGGGTCGGGTTTGGGGACAGAGTATCGGGGGGGTCGTGGGGGTCGGGGTTCCGGATTGGGGACATAGTCTTGGGGGGGTCAGGGGTTTGGGGTTCGGGTGGCGGGTTTGGGGACATAGACTCAGGGAGGTTCGGGGGTGTCGGGGGTCGGGTGGCGGGTTTGGGGACATAGTCTCGGGGGGGGGTCAGTGGGGTCTGGGGGGGCGGGTTTGGGGACATAGTCTCGGGGGGGTCGGAGTTCGGGTGGCGGGTTTGGGGACATAGTCTCGGGGTGGTCGGTGGCTGGTTTGTGGACATAGTTTCGGGGGGGTTCGAGGGTCGGGTAAGGGGACATCGTCTCGGGGGGGTCGGGTGGCGGGTTTGTGGACATAGTCTCGGGGGGTCGGGGGACAGATTGCGGGATTGGGGACATAGTCTCGGGGGGGTTCGGGGGTCGGGTGGCGGGTTTGTGGACATAGTCTCGGGAGGGGTCGGGGGTCGGGTGGCGGGTTTGGGGACATAGTCCCGGGGGGGTCGGGGGTTGTGTGGTGTGTTTCGGGACATAGTCTCGAGGGGGTCGGCGGGGTCGTGGGTCGGGTGGCGTGCTTGGGGACATAGTCTCGGGGGGATCGGGGGGTTCGGGGGTCGGGAGGCGGGTTTGGGGACATAGTCTCGGGTGGGTCGGGGTTTGGGTGGCGGGTTTGGGGACATAGTCTTGGGGGGATCGGGGGGTCGGGTGGCGGGTTTGGCGACATAGTCTCGGGGGGGTCTGGGGTCAGGAGGCGGGTTTGGGGACATAGTCTCGGACGGGGTCTGGGGTCGGGTGGCGGATTTGGGGACATAGTCTCGGGGGTGGTCGGGGTTCGGGAGGCGGGTTTGGGGACAAAGTCTCGGACGGGGTCGGGGGTCGGGTGGCGGGTTTGGGGACATTGTCTCGGGGGGTCGGGTGTCGGGTGGCGGGTTTGGGGACATAGTCTCGTGGGGGGTCGGGTGTCGGGTGGCGGGTTTGTGGACATAGTCTAGGGAGGGGTCGCGGTTCTGGTGGCGGGGTTGGGTACATAGTCTCAGGGGGGTCGGGGGTCGGCTGGCGGGTCTGGGGACATAGTCTCGGGGGGTCGGGGTCGGGTGGCGGGTTTTGGGACATAGTCTCGGTGGGGATCGGCGGGGTCGGGCGTCGGGTGGCGGGTTTGGGGACATAGTCTCGGGGTGGGTCGGGGAGGTCGGGGGTCGGGTGGCGGGTTTGGGGACATAGTCTCGGGGGAGGTCAGGGGTCGGGTGGCGGGTTTGGGGACATAGTCTCGGGGGGTCGGCGGTCGGGTGGCGGGTTTGGGGACATAGTCTCGGACGGGGTCGGGTGTCGGGTGGCCGATTTGGGGGCATAGTCTCGGGGGGGTTTCGGGTGTCGGGTGCCGGGTTTGGGGACATAGTCTCGTGGGGGATCGGGTATCGAGTGGCGGGTTTGTGGACATGGTTTCGTGGGGATCGGGGGTCGGGTGGCGGGTTTGGGGAAATAGTGTCGTGGGGGTCGGGGGTCGGGTTTGGGGACAGAGTATCGGGGGGGTCGTGGGGGTCGGGGTTCCGGATTGGGGACATAGTCTTGGGGGGGTCAGGGGTTTGGGGTTCGGGAGGCGGGTTTGGGGACATAGTCTCGGGGGGAGTCGGAGGTCGGGTGGCGAGTTTGGGGACATAGTCTCGGGGTGGTCGGTGGCGGGTTTGTGGACATAGTTTCGGGGGGGGTCGGGGGTCGGGTGGCGGGTAAGGGGACATCGGCTCGGGGGGGTCGGGTGGCGGGTTTGTGGACATAGTCTCGGGGGGTCGGGGGACAGATGGCGGGATTGGGGACATAGTCTCGGGGGGGTTCGGGAGTCGGGTGGCGGGTTTGGGGACATAGTCTCGGGAGGGGTCGGGGGTCGGGTGGCGGGTTTGGGGACATAGTCCCGGGGGGGTCGGGGGTTGTGTGGTGTGTTTCGGGACATAGTCTCGAGGGGGTCGGCGGGGTCGAGGGTCGGGTGGCGTGTTTGGGGACATAGTCTCGGCTGGGGTCGGGGGTCGGTGGCGGGTTTGGGGATATAGTCTCGGGGGGATCGGGGGGGTCGGGGGTCGGGAGGCGGGTTTGGGGACATAGTCTCGGGAGGGGTCGGGGGTCGGGTGGCGGGTTTGGGGTCATAGTATCGGGCGGGTCGGGGGTGTCGGAGGACGAGTGGCGGGTTTGGGGACATAGTCCCGGGGGGGTCGGGGGTTGTGTGGTGTGTTTCGAACATAGTCTCGAGGGGGTCGGCGGGGTCGTGGGTCGGGTGGCGTGTTTGGGGACATAGTCTCGGCTGGGGTCGGGGGTCGGTGGCGGGTTTGGGGATATAGTCTCGGGGGGATCGGGGGGTTCGGGGGTCCGGAGGCGGGTTTGGGGACATAGTCTCGGGTGGGTCGGGGTTCGGGTGGCGGGTTTGGGGACATAGTCTTGGGGGGGTCGGGGGGTCGGGTGGCGGGTTTGGCGACATAGTCTCGGGGGGGTCTGGGGTCAGGAGGCGGGTTTGGGGACATAGTCTCGGACGGGGTCGGGGGTCGGGTGGCGGATTTGGGGACATAGTCTCGGGGGTGGTCGGGGGTCGGGAGGCGGGTTTGGGGACAAAGTCTCGGACGGGGTCGGGGGTGGGGTGGCGGGTTTGGGGACATTGTCTGGGGTGGGGTGGGGGGTCGGGTGGCGGGTTTGGGGACATAGTCCCGGGGGGGTCGGGGGTTGTGTGGTGTGTTTCGGGACATAGTCTCGAGGGGGTCGGCGGGGTCGTGGGTCGGGTGGCGTGTTTGGGGACATAGTCTCGGCTGGGGTCGGGGGTCGGTGGCGGGTTTGGGGATATAGTCTCGGGGGGATCGGGGGGTTCGGGGGTCCGGAGGCGGGTTTGGGGACATAGTCTCGGGTGGGTCGGGGTTCGGGTGGCGGGTTTGGGGACATAGTCTTGGGGGGGTCGGGGGGTCGGGTGGCGGGTTTGGCGACATAGTCTCGGGGGGGTCTGGGGTCAGGAGGTGGGTTTGGGGACATAGTCTCGGACGGGGTCGGGGGTCGGGTGGCGGATTTGGGGACATAGTCTCGGGGGTGGTCGGGGGTCGGGAGGCGGGTTTGGGGACAAAGTCTCGGACGGGGTCGGGGGTCGGGTGGCGGGTTTGGGGACATTGTCTCGGGGGGTCGGGTGTCGGGTGGCGGGTTTGGGGACATAGTCTCGTGGGGGGTCGGGGGTTGGGTGGCGGGTTTGTGGACATAGTCTCAGGGTGCGTTCGGGGGTCGGGTGGCGGGTTTGGGTACATAGTCTCGGTGTGGGTCAGTTGGCTGGTTTGGGGACTTAGTCTCGGGGGGGTTCGGGTGTCGGGTGGCCGGTTTGCGGACATAGTCTCGGGGGTGTCGGGGGGGTCGGGGGGCGGGTTTTAGGACATAGTCTCGGGGAGGGTCGGAGGTCGGGTGGCAAGTTTGGGGACACAGCCTCGGGGGGGTCGGGGGTCGGGTGGCGGGTTTGGGGACATAGTCTCGGACGGGGTCGGGAGTCAGTTGGCGGGTTTGGGGACACAGTCTCGGAGGTGGTCGGTGGTCGAGTGGCGGACTTGGGGACATAGTCTCGGGGGGGGGTCAGGTGTCGGGTGGCGGGTTTGTGGACATAGTTTCGTGGGGATCGGGGGTCGGGTGGCAGGTTTGGGGACATAGTCTCAGGGGGGGTCGGGGATCGGATTGCGGGTTTGGGGACATAGTCTTGGGGAGGTCGGGGGTCGGGTGGCGGGTTTGTGGACATAGTCTAGGGAGGGGTCGCGGTTCTGGTGGCGGGGTTGGGTACATAGTCTCAGGGGGGTCGGGGGTCGGCTGGCGGGTCTGGGGACATAGTCTCGGGGGGGTCAGGGTCGGGTGGCGGGTTTTGGGACATAGTCTCGGTGGGGGTCGGGGGGGTCGGGCGTCGGGTGGCGGGTTTGGGGACATAGTCTCGGGGTGGGTTGGCGGAGGTCGGGGGTCGGGTAGCGTGTTTGGGGACATAGTCTCGGGGGAGGTCAGGGGTCGGGTGGCGGGTTTGGGGACATAGTCTCGGGGGGTCGGCGGTCGGGAGGCGAGTTTGGGGACATAGTCTCGGACGGGGTCGGATGTCGGGTGGCCGATTTGGGGGCATAGTCTCGGGGGGGTTCGGGTGTCGGGTGCCGGGTTTGTGGACATAGTCTCGTGGGGGATCGGGTATCGGGTGGCGGGTTTGTGGACATGGTTTTGTGGGGATTGGGGGTCGGGTGGCGGGTTTGGGGAAATAGTGTCGTGGGGGTCGGGGGTCGGGTTTGGGGACAAAGTATCGTGGGGGTCGTGGGGGTCGGGGTTCCGGATTGGGGACATAGTCTTGGGGGGGTCAGGGGTTTGGGGTTTGGGTGGCGGGTTTGGGGACATAGACTCAGGGAGGTTCGGGGGTGTCGGGGGTCGGGTGGCGGGTTTGGGGACATAGTCTCGGGGGGGGTCAGTGGGGTCTGGGGGCAGGTGGCGGGTTTGGGGACATAGTCTCGGGGGGGTCGGAGGTCGGGTGGCGGGTTTGGGGACATAGTCTCGGGGTGGACGGTGGCGGGTTTGGGGACAAAGTCTCGGACGGGGTCGGGGGTCGGGTGGCGGGTTTGGGGACATTGTCTCGGGGGGTCGGGTGTCGGGTGGCGGGTTTGGGGACATAGTCTCGTGGGGGGTCGGGGGTCGGGTGGCGGGTTTGTGGACATAGTCTAGGGATGGGTCGCGGTTCTGGTGGCGGGGTTGGGTACATAGTCTCAGGGGGGTCGGGGGTCGGCTGGCGGGTCTGGGGACATAGTCTCGGGGGGTCGGGGTCGGGTGGCGGGTTTTGGGACATAGTCTCGGTGGGGATCGGGGGGGTCGGGCGTCGGGTGGCGGGTTTGGGGACATAGTCTCGGGGTGGGTCAGGGAGGTCGGGGGTCGGGTGGCGGGTTTGGGGACATAGTCTCGGGGGAGGTCAGGGGTCGGGTGGCGGGTTTGGGGACATAGTCTCGGGGGGTTGGCGGTCGGGTGGCGGGTTTGGGGACATAGTCTCGGACGGGGTCGGGTGTCGGGTGGCCGATTTGGGGGCATAGTCTCGGGGGGGTTTCGGGTGTCGGGTGCCGGGTTTGGGGACATAGTCTCAGGGGGGGTCGGGGATCGGATTGCGGGTTTGGGGACATAGTCTTGGGGAGGTCGGGGGTCGGGTGGCGGGTTTGAGGACATAGTCTAGGGAGGGGTCGCGGTTCTGGTGGCGGGTTTGGGTACATAGTCTCAGGGGGGTCGGGGGTCGGCTGGCGGGTCTGGGGACATAGTCTCGGGGGGTCGGGGTCGGGTGGCGGGTTTTGGGACATAGTCTCGGTGGGGGTCGGGGGGGTCGGGCGTCGGGTGGCGGGTTTGGGGACATAGTCTCGGGGTGGGTCGGGGAGGTCGGGGGTCGGGTGGCGTGTTTGGGGACATAGTCTCGGGGGAGGTCAGGGGTCGGGTGGCGGGTTTGGGGACATAGTCTCGGGGGGTCGGCGGTCGGGAGGCGAGTTTGGGGACATAGTCTCGGACGGGGTCGGATGTCGGGTGGCCGATTTGGGGGCATAGTCTCGGGGGGGTTCGGGTGTCGGGTGCCGGGTTTGGGGACATAGTCTCGTGGGGGATCGGGTATCGGGTGGCGGGTTTGTGGACATGGTTTCGTGGGGATCGGGGGTCGGGTGGCGGGTTTGGGGAAATAGTGTCGTGGGGGTCGGGGGTCGGGTTTGGGGACAGAGTATCGGGGGGGTCGTGGGGGTCGGGGTTCCAGATTGGGGACATAGTCTTGGGGGGGTCAGGGGTTTGGGGTTCGGGTGGCGGGTTTGGGGACATAGACTCAGGGAGGTTCGGGGGTGTCGGGGGTCGGGTGGCGGGTTTGGGGACATTGTCTCGGGGGGGGTTAGTGGGGTCTGGGGGCAGGTGGCGGGTTTGGGGACATAGTCTCAGGGGGGTCGGAGGTCGGGTGGCGGGTTTGGGGACATAGTCTCGGGGTGGTCGGTGGCGGGTTTGTGGACATAGTTTCGGGGGGGGTTGGGGGTCGGGTGGCGGGTAAGGGGACATCGGCTCGGGGGGGTCGGGTGGCGGGTTTGTGGACATAGTCTCGGGGGGTCGGGGGACAGATTGCGGGTTTGGGGACATAGTCTCGGGGGGGTTCAGGGGTCGGGTGGCGGGTTTGGGGACATAGTCTCGGGAGGGGTCGGGGGTCGGGTGGCGGGTTTGGGGACATAATCTCGGGGGGGTTCGGGGTTCGGGTGGCGGGTTTGGGGACATAGTCTCGGGGGGGTCTGGGGTCGGGCGGCGGGTTTGGGGACATAGTCTCGGACGGGGTCTGGGGTCGGGTGGCGGATTTGGGGACATAGTCTCGGGGGTGGTCGGGGTTCGGGAGGCGGGTTTGGGGACAAAGTCTCGGACGGGGTCGGGGGTCGGGTGGCGGGTTTGGGGACATTGTCTCGGGGGGTTGGGTGTCGGGTGGCGGGTTTGGGGACATAGTCTCGTGGGGGGTCGGGGGTTGGGTGGCGGGTTTGTGGACATAGTCTCAGGGTGCGTTCGGGGGTCGGGTGGCGGGTTTGGGTACATAGTCTCGGTGTGGGTCAGTTGGCTGGTTTGGGGACTTAGTCTCGGGGGGGTTCGGGTGTCGGGTGGCCGGTTTGCGGACATAGTCTCGGGGGGGGGGTCGGGGGGGTCGGGGGGCGGGTTTTGGGACATAGTCTCGGGGAGGGTCGGAGGTCGGGTGGCATGTTTGGGGACACAGCCTCGGGGGGGTCGGGCGTCGGGTGGCGGGTTTGGGGACATAGTCTCGGACGGGGTCGGGAGTCAGTTGGCGGGTTTGGGGACACAGTCTCGGAGGTGGTCGGTGGTCGAGTGGCGGACTTGGGGACATAGTCTCGGGGGGGGTCGGGTGTCGGGTGGCGGGTTTGTGGACATAGTTTCGTGGGGATCGGGGGTCGGGTGGCGGGTTTGGGGACATAGTCTCAGGGGGGGTCGGGGATCGGATTGCGGGTTTGGGGACATAGTCTTGGGGGGGTCGGGGGTCGGGTGGCGGGTTTGTGGACATAGTCTAGGGAGGGGTCGCGGTTCTGGTGGCGGGGGTTGGGTACATAGTCTCAGGGGGGTCGGGGGTCGGCTGGCGGGTCTGTGGACATAGTCTCAGGGGGTCGGGGTCGGGTGGCGGGTTTTGGGACATAGTCTCGGTGGGGGTCGGGGGGGTCGGGCGTCGGGTGGCGGGTTTGGGGACATAGTCTCGGACGGGGTCGGGAGTCAGTTGGCGGGTTTGGGGACACAGTCTCGGAGGTGGTCGGTGGTCGAGTGGCGGATTTGGGGACATAGTCTCGGGGGGGGTCGGGTGGCGGGTTTGTGGACATAGTTTCGGGGGGTGTCGGGGGTCGGGTGGCGGGTATGGGGACCGAGTCTCGGGGGGCGTTGGGGGGTTGGATGGCGGGTTTGGGGACATAGTTTCGTGGGGATCGGGGGTCGGGTGGCGGGTTTGGGGACATAGTTTCGGGGGGGGTCGGGGGTCGGGTGGCGGGTAAGGGGACATCGGCTCGGGGGGGTCGGGTGGCGGGTTTGTGGACATAGTCTCGGGGGGTCGGGGGACAGATTGCGGGATTGGGGACATAGTCTCGGGGGGTTCGGGGGTCGGGTGGCGGGTTTGGGGACATAGTCTCGGGAGGGGTCGGGGGTCGGGTGGCGGGTTTGGGGTCATAGCCTCGGGCGGGTCGGGGGGGGTCGGGGGACGAGTGGCGGGTTTGGGGACATAGTCCCAGGGGGGGTCGGGGGTTGTGTGGTGTGTTTCGGGACATAGTCTCGAGGGGGTTGGCGGGGTCGTGGGTCGGGTGGCGTGTTTGGGGACATAGTCTCGGCTGGGGTCGGGGATCGGTGGCGGGTTTGGGGATATAGTCTCGGGGGATCGGGGGGTTCGGGGGTCGGGAGGCGGGTCTGGGGACATAGTCTCGGGGGGTCAGGGTCGGGTGGCGGGTTTTGGGACATAGTCTTGGTGGGGGTCGGGGGGGTCGGGCGTCGGGTGGCGGGTTTGGGGACATAGTCTCGGGGTGGGTCGGGGAGGTCGGGGGTCGGGTGGCGGGTTTGGGGACATAGTCTCGGGGGAGGTCAGGGGTCGGGTGGCGGGTTTGGGGACATAGTCTCGGGGGGTCGGCGGTCGGGTGGCGGGTTTGGGGACATAGTCTCGGACGGGGTCGGGTGTCGGGTGGCCGATTTGGGGGCATAGTCTCGGGGGGGTTCGGGTGTCGGGTGCCGGGTTTGGGGACATAGTCTCGTGGGGGATCGGGTATCGGGTGGCAGGTTTGTGGACATGGTTTCGTGGGGATCGGGGGTCGGGTGGCGGGTTTGGGGAAATAGTGTCGGGGGGGTCGTGGGGGTCGGGGTTCCGGATTGGGGACATTGTCTTGGGGTGGCCAGGGGTTTGGGGTTCGGGTGGCGGGTTTGGGGACATAGACTCAGGGAGGTTCGGGGGTGTCGGGGGTCGGGTGGCGGGTTTGGGGACATAGTCTCGGGGGGGGTCAGTGGGGTCTGGGGGCAGGTGGCGGGTTTGGGGACACAGTCTCGGGGGGGGTCGGGGGTCGGGGGGCGGGTTTGGGGACATAGTCTCGGGGTGGTCGGTGGCGGGTTTGTGGACATAGTTTCGGGGGGGGGTCGGGGGTCGGGTGCCGGGTAAGGGGACATCGGCTCGGGGGGGTCGGGTGGCGGGTTTGTGGACATAGTCTCGGGGGGTCGGGGGACAGATTGCGGGATTGGGGACATAGTCTCAGGGGGGTTCGGGGGTCGGGTGGCGGGTTTTGGGTCATAGTCTCGGGCGGGTCGGGGGGGTCGGAGGACGAGTGGCGGGTTTGGGGACATAGTCCCAGGGGGGGTCGGGGGTTGTGTGGTGTGTTTCGGGACATAGTCTCGAGGGGGTCGGCGGGGTCGTGGGTCGGGTGGCGTGTTTGGGGACATAGTCTCGGCTGGGGTCGGGGGTCGGTGGCGGGTTTGGGGATATAGTCTCGGGGGGTCGGGGTCGGGTGGCGGGTTTTGGGACATAGTCTCGGTGGGGGTCGGGGGGGTCGGGCGTCGGGTGGCGGGTTTGGGGACATAGTCTCGGGGTGGGTCGGGGAGGTCGGGGGTCGGGTGGCGGGTTTGGGGACATAGTCTCGGGGGAGGTCAGGGGTCGGGTGGCGGGTTTGGGGACATAGTCTCGGGGGGTCGGCGGTCGGGTGGCGGGTTTGGGGACATAGTCTCGGACGGGGTCGGGTGTCGGGTGGCCGATTTGGGGGCATAGTCTCGGGGGGGGTTCGGGTGTCGGGTGCCGGGTTTGGGGACATAGTCTCGTGGGGGATCGGGTTTCGGGTGGCGGGTTTGTGGACATGTTTTCGTGGGGATCGGGGGTCGGGTGGCGGGTTTGGGGAAATAGTGTCGTGGGGGTCGGGGGTCGGGTTTGGGGACAGAGTATCGGGGGGGTCGTGGGGGTCGGGGTTCCGGATTGGGGACATAGTCTTGGGGGGGTCAGGGGTTTGGGGTTCGGGTGGCGGGTTTGGGGACATAGACTCAGGGAGGTTCGGGGGTGTCGGGGGTCGGGTGGCGGGTTTGGGGACATAGTCTCGGGGGGGGGTCAGTGGGGTCTGGGGGCAGGTGGCGGGTTTGGGGACATAGTCTCGGGGGGGTCGGAGTTCGGGTGGCGGGTTTGGGGACATAGTCTCGGGGTGGTCGGTGGCTGGTTTGTGGACATAGTTTCGGGGGGGTTCGAGGGTCGGGTAAGGGGACATCGTCTCGGGGGGGTCGGGGTGGCGGGTTTGTGGACATAGTCTCGGGGGGTCGGGGGGACAGATTGCGGGATTGGGGACATAGTCTCGGGGGGGTTCGGGGGTCGGGTGGCGGGTTTGTGGACATAGTCTCGGGAGGGGTCGGGGGTCGGGTGGCGGGTTTGGGGACATAGTCCCGGGGGGGTCGGGGGTTGTGTGGTGTGTTTCGGGACATAGTCTCGAGGGGGTCGGCGGGGTCGTGGGTCGGGTGGCGTGCTTGGGGACATAGTCTCGGGGGGGTCTGGGGTCAGGAGGCGGGTTTGGGGACATAGTCTCGGACGGGGTCTGGGGTCGGGTGGCGGGTTTGGGTACATAGTCTCGGTGTGGGTCAGTTGGCTGGTTTGGGGACTTAGTCTCGGGGGGGTTCGGGTTTCGGGTGGCCGGTTTGCGGACATAGTCTCGGGGGGGGTCGGGGGGGTCGGGGGGCGGGTTTTGGGACATAGTCTCGGGGAGGGTCGGAGGTCGGGTGGCAAGTTTGGGGACACAGCCTCGGGGGGGTCGGGCGTCGGGTGGAGGGTTTGGGGACATAGTCTCGGACGGGGTCGGGAGTCAGTTGGCGGGTTTGGGGACACAGTCTCGGAGGTGGTCGGTGGTCGAGTGGCGGACTTGGGGACATAGTCTCGGGGGGGGTCGGGTGTCGGGTGGCGGGTTTGTGGACATAGTTTCGTGGGGATCGGGGGTCGGGTGGCGGGTTTGGGGACATAGTCTCAGGGGGGTTCGGGGATCGGATTGCGGGTTTGGGGACATAGTCTTGGGGGGTTCGGGGGTCGGTTGGGGGGTTTGTGGACATAGTCTAGGGAGGGGTCGCGGTTCTGGTGGCGGGGGTTGGGTACATAGTCTTAGGGGGGTCGGGGGTCGGCTGGCGGGTATGGGGACATAGTCTCGGGGGGTTGGGGTCGGGTGGCGGGTTTTGGGACATAGTCTCGGTGGGGGTCGGGGGGGTCGGGCGTCGGGTGGCGGGTTTGGGGACATAGTCTCGGACTGGGTCGGGAGTCAGTTGGCGGGTTTGGGGACACAGTCTCGGAGGTGGTCGGTGGTCGAGTGGCGGACTTGGGGACATAGTCTCGGGGGGGGTCAGGGGTCGGGTGGCGGGTTTGTGGACATAGTTTCGGGGGGTGTCGGGGGTCGGGTGGCGGGTTTGGGGACCGAGTCTCGGGGGGCGTTGGGGGGTTGGATGGCGGGTTTGGGGACATAGTTTCGTGGGGATCGGGGGTCGGGTGGCGGGTTTGGGGACATAGTTTCGGGGGGGGTCGGGGGTCGGGTGGCGGGTAAGGGGACATCGGCTCGGGGGGGTCGGGTGGCGGGTTTGTGGACATAGTCTCGGGGGGTCGGGGGACAGATTGCGGGATTGGGGACATAGTCTCGGGGGGTTCGGGGGTCGGGTGGCGGGTTTGGGGACATAGTCTCGGGAGGGGTCGGGGGTCGGGTGGCGGGTTTGGGGTCATAGCCTCGGGCGGGTCGGGGGGGTCGGGGGACGAGTGGCGGGTTTGGGGACATAGTCCCAGGGGGGGTCGGGGGTTGTGTGGTGTGTTTCGGGACATAGTCTCGAGGGGGTCGGCGGGGTCGTGGGTCGGGTGGCGTGTTTGGGGACATAGTCTCGGCTGGGGTCGGGGATCGGTGGCGGGTTTGGGGATATAGTCTCGGGGGGATCGGGGGGTTCGGGGGTCGGGAGGCGGGTCTGGGGACATAGTCTCGGGGGGTCGGGGTCGGGTGGCGGGTTTTGGGACATAGTCTTGGTGGGGGTCGGGGGGGTCGGGCGTCGGGTGGCGGGTTTGGGGACATAGTCTCGGGGTGGGTCGGGGAGGTCGGGGGTCGGGTGGCGTGTTTGGGGACATAGTCTCGGGGGAGGTCAGGGGTCGGGTGGCGGGTTTGGGGACATAGTCTCGGGGGGTCGGCGGTCGGGTGGCGGGTTTGGGGACATAGTCTCGGACGGGGTCGGGTGTCGGGTGGCCGATTTGGGGGCATAGTCTCGGGGGGGTTCGGGTGTCGGGTGCCGGGTTTGGGGACATAGTCTCGTGGGGGATCGGGTATCGGGTGGCGGCTTTGTGGACATGGTTTCGTGGGGATCGGGGGTCGGGTGGCGGGTTTGGGGAAATAGTGTCGGGGGGGTCGTGGGGGTCGGGGT